>NC_140445.1:4381908-4564408 GCF_963576455.1 Neolamprologus multifasciatus | reverse complement strand
ACGTCGCCTTGCAGGAAGAGACAGAAATACAGCGACGGAAAAAGAACAGCGACAACGTCAGCAGACACACACACGTTGGAAACACACACATGTTAAGGTACAGGCACACAATATTTTTAAAAAAGGTATACATATGCAGAGTTAGATATTCTGTACATGTAGTAAGTCAGCTTGTACTGCAGATAATTCCTTTGTTAGGGGAGCTGATGTCTGCTAATTAGCACTTCTGTTTGTTTCTAAAATCCTGCAGCCGCCGAGATTTCACCAGAGGATCAATGTCGACTAATGAGGACAAATATTATATCTGTATTTTTATCTCTCGCGCAGGAAAGCTTGAATTTACACAACCCCCCTTGTGTTTAATGACACTGCTCAACTATCACTTAAATAAAATCTAGAAAATAATTTTTTGCTCCATAACAGGCTGCACAGGTCAGGTGGCCAAGCAGCTGAATCGTTTTAACTGATCAGCGTTGCACGGATGGTTTAGTGCTGTGGGCCAGAACAATATGAAATAAACCAGGGATCAGTAATAAAGCCTTCAGTTCAGCTTTGTTTTAGAGGTGCTTCAAGTAAGAAGCTGTCTGTGAGGTGAAAGAGATACAAGCCGCTGATGACAGATCACTTCCTGTTCCTCTTCAGACTCTGAATTTTAAACTGTGCTTGAAGGAACAGAAACAGCACTCAAATCATAACTTGTGTTTATATTTTCACCATACGGCTGCCTTTCACAGACCTGTGCATGAGTCGCTCGATGGTCAGGTTTTTTTTCTATATGTATTTGACTGTGTAACTGTGTGGTACCATTATCTCCACAGATTATTATTTTTGCAACGTTAACTAAGCGGAGAATATTAGCGTCAGCCCGCGTTCACTAAAATGCGACTGACAAAGTTTAAATGAAGATTTCTTGTTTCTCTTTAAGCATTTGGCAGTTTCAATCAGTGAGGCGAAAGTCTAGCATTATAAACTGATGGAGACTGGGAGATGTGGAAAATCTAACATGACAGGGAGTGCAGGAGTTGCAAGTCGAGCAATCTGCATGTGAATAAACACCACTTTGTTCGTGCTGCTATTTTTTGTGCTTATTCTGTTTGCAGTGTGAGTCAAACTCAGGAATTTGATCCACGGCCACGTGTGACCAGCAAACAAACAGCTTCTGCACAGTTGTTTCTTTTTTTAGACGTTATAATAGACATTTAGATTATATAATATTATAAATATTATATAATATTTATAATATTATATAATATTATATATATTTATAATATTATATAATATTTATAATATTTATAATATTATATATATTTATAATATTATATAATATTATAAATATTATATAATATTTATAATATTATATAATATTTATAATATTATAAATAATATTATAAATATATATAATATTTATAATATTGTATATATTATAATATTAACAGTCACATAAAAGGTTTACACTGTACAACTATCACGTTTGGGGCAGCTGTACATCACAGGTATTATGGTTCCTCTGGTTGGATCGGATGGCTATTTGTCAATCCACCATGACACACACGCAAACACACACACATACACACACACACTTTAAAGCTAATTCCCCGCTTGGCTATAGGTTACCAAAATATTTTAGTTTGATGATGTTGTTTGTTTGTCTGGCAGCACTGTGGCACGGTGGTTAGCACTGTTGCCGCACAGCAAGAAGGTCCTGAGTTCAATTCCACCATCAGGCCGGGGTCTTTCTGTGTGGAGTTTGCATGTTCTCCCCGTGTTTGCGTGGGTTCCCTCCGGGTACTCCGGCTTCCTCCCACCGTCCAAAGACATGCAGCTTGTGGGGATAGGTTAATTGGATAATCCAAATTGCCATTAGGTGTGAATGTGAGTGTGAATGGTTGTCTGTCCCTGTGTGTTGGCCCTGCGACAGACTGGCGACCTGTCCAGGGTGTACCCCGTCTCTCACCCTATGACAGCTGGGATAGGCTCCAGCGCCCCCCGCGACCCTGAAAAGGAGAAGCGGAAGCAAATGGATGGATGTTGTTTGTAAAAATCTAATGTTTTGCGCTGTGTCACTGTGGCAGCGATCTGCTTTCTGTGGGGTTTATATGAGGTACACATACGCTGTTATGATGGCAGCTGAATTTGTGGGTCAGAGAACCAAAACAAGCACTAAAAAAGTCTAACAAACAGATGATCATTACTGTTGACGTCTTTTGTGTTAAATTAACCTGCGTTTTAATATAAAAATGTGCCTTAATGCACCTTTAAAATCTGCCTGTAAATAAAAAGGGAAGGTACATGTTGACCCTGACCGCAATATCCAGCTGAAAATATGAACTGTCGTAGCAAACACACAACAGTTGTGGTTATTTTCATAACCATAACCATTTAAAATGACTTTATTGATTTCTGTGCCAAAGGATAAACTATGTGACCTCGATTATTTTTTTAAGTGGCTTTAAGTGGCTTTTTAAGTGGCTTTTAAACTATTTAGCGCCTCCTGCCATTAATGAATCATCGGCAATGCCCTGTTTTACGTTAGAGAGATGAAAACTTGCAGCAAGAGTGCAATTTCAACACAAACGCGCTGAGTGGTGCTTTAATCAGAGAGCAGTGTGGGAGTTTATCCCTTAATGAGACAAAAACAATGACACTTCAAAATTACCTTCACTCATTTACATACTTAATCATCGGTGCCATTAAAATAAGGCAAAATACCATTTATGGCGCAATGTGGGGGATACTTTGAACAATATCAGGACTAAATTTTGATATTTTCTTTGTTGTTTTCATCTCCCTGGCTTCACGAAGCCAATATGATGCAGGAAAAGCGACAACGTATAATAATGTAGCTTTGGAGTACAGCTCAAGCTAACAATTTCTCCAATCACATGCTCAAACAATCACCTAATAGGATGCGCACCTCGCTGTACTGTGAGCTCATTAGGACGCTCTGATTGACAGCCAGGATGTCAGTGATAAATGAATATGTCAGCTTGGGACCTGCAGTTTGCTAAAGTTCACTCAGAGAGCTTCATTTCAGAGAATTCCCCCCTCAGCCCCGATCAATATCGTCTGTCTGGATAAACAGGAGAAAAACTGTGTGCGAGCGCCAGCAGGACAATATGGAAGGTCAATAATGTCGTGTTCACTCGTGATTGCTCGAACTCATCAGCAGTATGTGCGCGTGACGTGTCGGTGAGGCACAGAACGCATGCATTGTTTGAGTGAATACCGATGTGTCGGATGATTACGAACTGGAGTACTGAATCACAGGTTCGGGGATTCAAGCAAATATGAGCAACCAAACAACCAAAATAAGACCCATAAGAGACATAAATGTTGAAAATCAACAGGAACATTAGCAACAGGGATTCAAATCACCAAAATAAGCCAGCAGTTCCAATACAGAATAAATAAATAAAGCAAGTAAATATTTGTAAAGGAGTTAAATAACAGATGAAAATGTGTGAAGCAGCGGGAATGAGGATCAGCACCTCCAAATCTGACGCCATGGTTCTCAGCCGGAAAAGGGTGGAGTGCCCACTCCGGGTCGGGGATGAGTTCCTGCCCCAAGTGGAGGAGTTCAAGTATCTCGGGGTCTTGTTCGCGAGTGATGGGAGAAGGGAGCCGGAGATCGACAGACGGATTGGGGCTGCAGCTGCAGCGATGCAGACGCTGCACCGGTCCGTCGTGGTGAAGAGGGAGCTGAGTGTAAAAGCGAAGCTCTCAATTCACCAGTCGATCTACGTCCCTACCCTCACCTATGGCCACGAGCTGTGGGTAGTGACCGAAAGAACGAGATCGCGGATACAAGCGGCAGAAATGAGCTTCCTCCGAAGGGTGGCTGGCCCTCTCCCTTAGAGATAGGGTGAGAAGTTCAGCCATTCGGGAGGGGCTCAGAGTAGAGCCGCTGCTGCTCCACATCGAAAGGAGCCAGCTGAGGCGGTTCGGGCATCTGACAAGGATGCCTCCTGGGCGCCTCCTGGGTGAGGTGTTCCAGGCATGTCCCACCGGGAGGAGGCCCCGGGGCAGACCCAGGACACGCTGGAGAGATTATATCTTTCAGCTGGCCTGGGAACGCCTTGGTGTTCCCCCGGATAAGCTGGAGGAGGTGGCTGGGGAGAGGGAGGTCTGGGCCTCTTTGCTTAGGCTGCTGCCCCCGCGACCCGGCCTCAGATAAAGCGGATGAAGATGGATGGAAAACGTGTAAAACCCCAATTAAATGACTTAAAAATCTACATGATCACAAGAAAGTGACAATAACAATTATTTGTAGTCATTTCTGCAGTGTTCGGACTGGAATACCAAATATAGCCCCCCCTTAGTTTGGAGATTATATCCTTTGAAATTTAGGAACTATTCAAGATTCAATTCCCAATCCACTGTTATATACTGTAGCACCAATTCATTACAAAAGTCTCGTCATTTATCTTTATATTACAAGGTGATGAGAGAAAATCTTCAACAATGAGATGACCCACAAAGCAACCACATTACCCGCCTTCACAACATTAACCCTGGATGATAAAAAGTGACGCTTGCATTTCCGGGTGACCCTCAGTGACGAGTTGAGAGTCGCTTTTCCTGACCATGACCAACCTTGACAGAACCTTGTCAGCATTTGACATCCAGGGTGTCAGACCGGGCCGACACAAAAGAAGATGCCACTCGCTTATGGACAGTATAGATGAATGGGACTGCTGTTTAGACTAAAGACTTTGATCCCAGGTTGTAAGACCAGCCTACCCTGTAGCTATAATTCTCCCTTGTGAAACATAGTATGACCAAGATTTAAATGAAACTTGCTATGAACCAAAATGAGCGACTGAGACCACAAACTCAGCAGCAAAGTGTTTACATATGTAAAGTCAGAGAGCCACTTTCTCAAACTTCTATAGGAAATCATTTTGGAACCACAGCTGTTGCCCCTGGTGGCCATTAAATGGGATTAATTAGGTTTAACAGACTTTTCAGACCCAGAAACTACGTGCAACTTTTATTCTATCGATGATTACTGCAAAGACACAAAAAGGAGACACAAAATATTGACAATATGACCTATATTTTACCCAAAGTGAGCTAAATTGACGCATGAAGCATCAAAAACAGATGTAAAACACACAATCTGAACAATATGGAACGTGAGCAGCAAAAAGAAAGAAGACAAATGATAACAAACGAATAAAATGAGAAAAAAATGTGACGAAAAGATGTAAAACAGTCCAAAGTTTTGCCCTCAAACCCACTGCAATGACCTAAAATATTAAATCAAACCAAAATCTGAAGCAAAACCTCTGAAAAACAAACCGTTTATGACACGCACAGGTACAAACAGACGTCATCGGTCTGCGTGCTGTGCAGGTCTGTTGTTTTACACGTCTGTGCTCATTTGAGACGGTTAGTTTCTAATCCACCCGTGATTGTTGGGCAGCACGGTGTGGTGCAGCAGCTGAATGGAGCCTATCAGTGATAAATGCCCTTTTGATATTTAGGAGAAAGAACAGAGCTCTGAGTGACACACAAGGACAACACACACACACACATCCACTACACAAACAGCTCAGGGGTCTGTGGTGAAGAAATAGTGATAGGAGCAATAAAGCCATCTGGCAGAAACTAAAATAGTGTTGGAGTGCACATCAGAGCGATTACACCCTTCGTGCATCTACGCATCTTTTAATTTTCCTCGCCGTCACTCGTTTGTCTCGTCTTAGTCTTCTGTGCTCATTTCCTGCTTCTGGTTCTCACACACAGCAGCCTGTGCAGGACCAGCGCTCGATCCAGCGAGCGCCGCACGAACGCAGACACAAAGGAGCATGCAAAGGCCAGTGACGTCGCTCTGCTCGCAGCATGCTCCAGGGAGTGCTGTTGTCATGGTGACCTAGTCACATGCACTTAGTAACTGTACTACTGTGGCTGCCTGTCACTGTACAGGGAGCACAGATATGACACAGCTTCCACTCTCACATACATGCTGAAGCCTCTTATATAATGCAGGGGGGTTGGTGTGTCAGTGTATTTGCTCATGCTTCATGGCCCATCAGGCGCTATAATAGATGCAAGTAATCCCCAAGTCACACGTTTTGCCCTGGATGATTGTTTTCCAATCAATTAAGAACTGCGGCTTCATGTTTCCATCAACAGCGAAGCAATCTAGGCTGAAATCGGGCCTTTGGGAAGAGTTGGGCAACAACAACTCCCACGAGCGCCCTGACTTTTCTTCTGGACTCGATAAACCGTCAAATTATTTATAATCAGTGGGAGGAGAGCCTGCAGCTGATAACCTCGATAATTCAGAGTATAGCTGATCTCAGGGGCTTCACATGTGTGCCTTTGTGTGACACATATATGTACAGAACAGTCAGAAAAGCTTCTTGAAGTTAAGTGTTTTCAAAATAAGGCTGTGAATATATTGCAATACTATGAAAGTGGGACTGGTGTTGGACTTATGTTTGGACGTAGTTTGGGGAAGGATTTTACAGTACTTTAAAGCTAACTTTTACCGTCTTTGTGGCAAATTTGGAACCATTTAAAACTAGTTTGGGGTGATTTACACTGTTTTTTAAGAAATGAACTTCCTCCGAAGGGTGGCTGGCCTCTCCCTTAGAGATAGGGTGAGAAGTTCGGCCATCCGGGAGGGGCTCAGAGTAGAGCCGCTGCTGCTCCACATCGAAAGGAGCCAGCTGAGGTGGTTCAGGCATCTGACGAGGATGCCTCCTGGGCGCCTCCTGGGTGAGGTGTTCCAGGCATGTCCCACCGGGAGGAGGCCCCGGGGCAGACCCAGGACACGCTGGAGAGATTATATCTCGGCTGGCCTGGGAACGCCTTGGTGTTCCCCCGGATAAGCTGGAGGAGGTGGCTGGGGAGAGGGAGGTCTGGGCCTCTCTGCTTAGGCTGCTGCCCCCGCGACCCGGCCTCGGATAAAGCGGATGAAGATGGATGGATGTTTTTTTTAAATCTGCACAGTTTGGGATTTTGCTTTCAGAATGGACTTAAGTGGTTTCCAGAGTGTAGAATCAATTGGCAAAATTTCAGAATGCTTTCAGGCTGATTTTGAACGGGTGTTAATGTGGTTTGGGACTTGATTTCAGACTGGATTTGAACTGTTTTGATCAGGTTTCGGACTTGATTTGCACCACTTTTAGGCTGGATTTGGAGGTGGTTTCAGAATGGATTTAATTGATTGTCTCATCACTATTAGACTGGCTTTGGACATAAAATGTGGGTATTTCAGAAAGTTTGACTTGATTTTGGAGAACATTTTGCACTTTTAGACTTAAACCAATATTAGATCAGTGGGATTGGATTGATCTGAGACCTGTATTGAACCTGAACTTGCAGACTTGCCACAGTATTTTCATGGCTTTTGACTTCCTTGTTGTTTAATGTAAATCTCAGCCTGATTTCATGATCTTCAGATCAGGTCACTGTGGGAACCAGACCACCCTCGTTTGCTAGTGACTGATGACAGTTTTTGATGACCGTGGTTTGGACCACTGGATTTTTCCCTACCCCAGAATGAAGTCAGACGTCTCGTTGGTACTGCACGATTATGCAGTTTCATTTAAACAGCGTCCCATCACTGTTTTTCATAGCAGGTTTTACTCTTTTCCTAAAAACGTTTTCAACAATGCTTCGAGACACAGAAAAGGTGAAAAGAAAAGATCAAAGAGAGAAAGAAAAAGATTCCTCAGTTGATCTTGTAGCCTGACTGCCAGGTACTATCACTATCACTATCAATAACTTAATGAATAAATAAAACAGAGGCATTCTGGTCCATCTGTGTCAGTTCCAAACCATCCATTTCACATCTGAAAATTCACAGTGACACTAAAGCTCATGTCCACCCACTGATGCTGTGTAAGGATCACATGCACTATTGCACTTTGTCCCTTGACTGCCTGTTACACAGATATTAGTGATGAGTGTTAAAGGTTTAATTTTCCCACTTTCTGTCCTGTCAAATTGAAAACAAATCCTGCCCTTCAGAAATCTATGATTATCTTAAGCTATCGAGAGATCACTCCCTCCTCTTCTCATCCCGTTGTTGCGTCTCTTTTTTCAGTGCGATTGTGCTGCTGTAACATGGTTAGTTAGAGACATATAATACCATCACTGTGAGGTACACTAGAATCAGCAGGGTAATTTGATCAGGGCTCGCTGCCACCTGCTCTTGAGCAACATTTCAGCTCTCATGATTGCAAATGAACTGGGCAAGGCTGGCTCAGATCAGGAGGTTTGTTTTTTGATTCTGGCATTGGAAACGCTGCAAACATGAGATATGAGGAGGAGAGAAACTGTTCAGATTCATACAAAAGCTTGTGAAAGCACCACTGCAGGCAGCCAACGGTCCACGCTTTCAACAAGGCGCTTGGATCGAAAATGAAAGCAAACAGAATATCCATTGTGATGGATGACAATTGCATAAAAAAAGTCTGCTTTTGGAAACACTCAGCAGTAACATAAACATATATCATTTGGAGTAAATGGGTTGCAACATCACCACGATGGTCCTTCAGCAGAGTGACACTATAGCTTTTATTTTAACCCGTGACCTTTTGTTTCATGTCGCCCTCTCCTTCATGTCTGGCTCTCCCACATTTACCGTCTCTCTTTGCAGTAGATGATCTAATAAATCGCTGTGCAGAGCAGCGCACACTCACCTCTGGACTTTTACATAACACAAAGGCTGCTATTAGAGCCTCTCTGCCATTAACCTGCTTTTGATTTAGAGCCCACATCAGTGTGTCATCAACTGTGTATGACGGCAACCAGAGATGGGCAGTAACGCGTTACTTGTATCGCTTTACTGTAATCTGATTACTTTTTTCAGGTAACGAGTAAAGTAAGGGATTACTATTGCAAAAACGGTAATTAGATTACCGTTACTTTCCCGTAGGAACGCTGCGTTACTGCGTTACTAAAACCGTGATTTTTTTTTGCGAGAATGTCTCATGACAGTGACGTCAGCGAGTGTGACGTTCGTGACAACAGCTGTGTGCAGATCAACAATGGATCATATATCGAGTGCAGAGAGAGTATGAGCGTGCAGCGTTTAAAGCGTGGAAGTACTGACCTTACTTTGAGTTTGATTCCATAAAAAGTGACAAAAACATTAGTGTCCGTTGTGCGTGGGAAGAAAACTTCTTTTTACAGCGAAAAAAACCCCTAAACTTCCGAGCAAGCACCGAGTAGCTACGACGTAATGGGAAACTCACAGAGAAACTCGCGGATTCTTCCACTGACCGCTGCGGCACACCTGCACCAGGGTAAACCTCCGCCTACCTCACTCCTGCTTTACAGGTGAAAATAGAGCAACAGGACCGCTAGTCTTTGACTTTATTTATTTTCTGCTGTGTTTTACTTGCATCTATTTGAAAGACTGAGTGTAAACACAAAAAATATTTTATTTTATGTGCTGGAATGTGCAGAAAATAGGTTTAAATATTAAACAAATTTCTTCCAGTCAGAGAATGTTGCAGATAATTAAATTTTTGCTTGATGCATAAAGTTAAAAGATTAAAACTAATAAAACAAGTTTTAAAAAGAGACTTTTCCATTTGATTACATTTTGTATGATGGATTATGTAGAAAAAGTAGAATTGGGCTGAAAGATCTATCACTTCATCACCTATTCAGGTTGTAAATCGTGTTTTTAAAAAGTAACTAAGTAATTAATTACTTTTAAAAATAATTAATCAGTAAAGTAATGGGATTACCTTTTTGGGGAAGTAATCGGTAATTAGTTACTGATTACTTTTTTCAAGTAACTTGACCAACACTGACGGCAACTGTGACTTGTAAGCACAGCAAAGTACTATGCAGTGAAGTACAGTGATATTTTTACTGCAGCCACATTGTAAAACGTGTTTTCAATGCTAAAGTTTAAAAATGCATTTTTATGAGGATTATAGAAATGGCAAAAATGTTTAATGTTAATCCCATGTTAACATTTTATGACTGTCACACATTAATCGAAACTCTTTTAATGTTTTAAGCGCTGCAAAAACGAATGAGCAAACAACAAAAATGTACCGAAGGATGAAAGTTTGTAGAGCGATCATTATTCTGACACACACAGTGTAGGTAAGGTCGAATCCAGTCAGCCACAACAATGATTAACACTAACGTTTTGCTGTAACATCACTGATCAGTTTCTGTGGTTTTGCAGGAATTTCCATTCCTCGCAGCTCGTGTACTGACAGAGTCGTTGGTCTGCCCTTTATTGAGGCATTCAGAGAATTATTGGCCCACTTTTTAATGTCCCAGCTGCCAGTGTCCATCTCTGTGCATGGCGAAAAGTTTATTTTCATTTCAGCCTCTTTTAAATTAGTTCTACTACGTCATACGCTTGACCTGATCAGGCTGCAGGGCTCCTGAACTGCAGCATCATAAACTAGCAGGTTTCTTATATAAAGGTGTGCTCACATGTCATGCATTTCCATTCACACCTTTTGTATGTGGGCTTTGTTATGTAGATCACAAATCTGACTGGGGTTTGTCTTTGTTTCACCAGCTAAATGTAAAACAGGGCTGCTATCCACCAAAAAGCAGGTAAAGTGCACCTGAAACAGTTTTAACTGACATTACCAAGAACAGGAACAATTAAATACATACAATAAATTAAATACTGACTACAATTTACTCTTCTGAACCATATAATCGATTTGCCAATGATGTAATGTGCTGAAAAAATATAACCCAAGTAGTCATTGGTGTCTGGCTAACTGCAGCTATCTCAGGCCTTAGCTTAAGCTAGTTTCTCTGCATATTTCCAGATTTATTATCTTTAAAGTTTTCATGACTGAAAAACTAGAAAGAACTTTGTTGACTTTTTGTAAACAAATAAAAGGAGAATTAATTTGCATGAGAGATAAAAAAATAGTGCTAAAAGATTGCTAGCTAAGCTTAGCAGCAAATCTTCTGGAAATATATGTGTTTATCCTTATTTATTAAAGTCCTTAACCCTCATAATGTCCTCCCGATTTTACACCTGTTGTCCTCAGGGGTCAAAAATGACCAAAGGACAACACAAGGGTTAATTTAAATTGATTAAAACAATTATTTACACTGATACTTGACACATTACCTTTAATAAATATTAATAATATAAGTTAAAAAGAAACTAATATATATTTGTTATATATGTTATATATTTTGGTTACGGACGAGGTCAAATACTGTAGACAATGTTCTTGGGAGCTATTTTGAACAGTTCATTTTAAAGCATCTTTTAGACTTTCTTTTTTTTATATATATATAAAGCTCTGACTTGTATTATGAGTCTGTGGTCTAGGAGAGAGTCTGTAACTCTCTGTCTGCAAAATACAGGATATAATGACCAATGTTGGGCAATTAATTATATAGTTACTTCTTCGAAAAAGTAACTGAGTTATGCAAACAACAAAGTTTTTTGCAGCTGTTTACCTAAAAATGCAGCCAAGGCGTTTTTAAAATAAACATTTCAAACTATTTACAGAACAATCAGCTGTTCTGCATCAAATCTGATGCCACACAAATTATTTGTGCCATTCCAAAAAATAATTACAAACTACACAAGACAACACACTAACTTTAGACTCCAAACACGCTAAACATCGTATCTCAAAACACCGGCGTCACTACTAAAACTTCCCCCCTTTCTAAACAACTAAATGCCATGTTGCCATATCATTGGTCGACATGGTACATTTTTCCACCAATAGGAAAGGGTTTTTTGGTTTTGTCTTTGCTCACAGGCGGAGAGTGCTTTCCAGCGCTTTCCTTATAAAATGCCATGTTTAATGTTTCTTCTCGCAGTAATGATAACAACAATGATAACAATGATAGTATTCAGGAAGAAAACGAACAAACATATATTTTTATCATAACTCTGGTTTTACGTGGCCGATCAACACAATTTAAAAACTGGTATAAAGTCCACACTTTTTCCATCAATTGTTCCGTCTGTCCTGCTCACATCTCCAGTGTCTACACGTCATTAACGTGGCTTCACTCCACATCAGCCACGCCGCTTTGCTAGCTAAAACACCGGTGTCGGCACATAAGGACGCTGTCATAGCCTGTCAACGACGTTAGCTTGTTATATACGAAAGTGAATCGCATCCTTGGCTGGAGCAGCCAGTCACCGATCACTTACTGACTCACACTGTAAAACAGAATCAATTGTTAACGTATTTATTTTAATTTCAATTCACGTTCGATTTTTTTTTGTGCGCAACGCAGTTTTTCTGTGCGCAGAGAGCATGCCAGCAGTGCGCGATTGAGCATGCGCGCAGCTTAGGGCAGAATGCATAATCTAGGAAGAATACTAAAAATAAATTAAGTTATAAATAATACAAAATAAATAATTCTGACTACAGAGGGCAGCAATGTTAATGTGTAGTAGTTATGTACATCCCCAAATATAACCTTAACACATGAATGAATAAATCAAAAGCTTTATGGTCCTCACACGCTGCTCACTCATTATAAAACAGAATTTTGTACTTCAGACTTCAGTTCATGTGAGATCTTAGATACGATCCATGTAAAAGAGGCTCCAGTTCTCACACAGATAATTTTCATGCTCTTTTTTAAGTTTTTCATAAAGGAGGACGAGGAGAAAAGCTCAGACAATGATTTTCTTTGCACTCTGTTCTGTTCTTTACGGACTGTTTAATACTAATTGGCGATGCAGTTGAGCAAGAAGGTTTAAAAAGCAGCCTAATTACAGTAAGATACACAGTTAAGCCACTCAGCTGCTCTAATGACTTACTAATGTCATCCTTTCTGCAAATCATCTCTCACCTCAGTCACAGCTGCACTTTTATCTGACAGCCATTGTAAGGCAGTTCATTCAGACTTATACACTGCGAGGGTCTATTAGCTACATTCAGATTCAGTGGACTACAGTCATGACTCGCAATTACCCAGCAGCCCTCTGGGCACTCATCCATGTGGGTTCAGGGTAGGGGGCAATGGAGCTCGGTCAAAAAAATGTGCGTTCATGTTTTCCGCTCATGCCTATATGTACATTTGCATGCGTGAGCTGCTGCTGGGTGTGCTCGCTCTCGAATCCAGGGCAGCCAGTTTGTAGTGGATCAATACCTCCGTCTGATGGAGGTCAGTGTAGCAGTCTACTCAGTATAACAGGAGAAGGCAGCAATCCACACTGCAAAAACTCCCTTACTAATAACATCCAAAAAATACTATATTAACAATATGTATATGTGTTACCTTCAAATAAAAAAACAAACAAACAATGCTATGCTAGTAAATAAAAAAACATCCATAATCACAGCTGAACCAGAGCCAAAAACTGCAGTTTCTCTAATGGCCAATTGAGGCTGGTTCCACAAGCGGGTCATTCCCCATAGACTCCACTGTAAAACAAGTTTTGTAGCATTAAAAAGCATGTTTAATGCCTGCTGCAAAAAAAAAAAATCTTTACAGGTAATTTTTCAATTCAGAACTATCATACAGTGGGTCAATTTGACTGACGGGAAGTCAGTGGAAAATTGTGTTTTTACATTTTGTTTTGTATCAGACTGTGTGTTGGTACATAGTGTTGATTTTATTGTAATAGTGATATTGCATGTTTGTTTACTGATATTCCTATTGCATGATTTTATCCCCATATTTATAGTGTGTGTTTAGTGTTGATTGTATAGTATTCTTTTTATTCCACTGTGGATTAAGTAGACAATTGTAGGCACCTGTGAGGTGGGGGCGTTCCCCGAGGTGGCCTATCAGCCGCCAAACTGACTTAAGGGAGATAGTGAGCGCAAAGACTGGAGGAGAGGGATGATCTGATATCCTCGTGTTGGTGTTGTCCCCAGATCATCATGAAAATGTTGTTCCAGGTTCAACATTGCAAGTGACCAATCACATTATTGTGACGTTATTCTTTTGCGCACCAACCCATTCGTGCATTTATGAAATTCCAATGTTGCAAGGACAATATCAATTCTGCTTAGCGTTTATTAAAGGGTTAGGGTTAGGGTCCGTTGATCGGCGGACAAAGGCGGTTTCTCGCAGCTTAAGTACAGTTTTTTGTTTTACGCCGGTTTTTCCCGAAGTCGCAAAAGTATGACATCACAACATTCTGATTGGTCACTTGCAATGTTGATCCTGGAACAACCTTTAGTATGATGATCTGGGAACAACACCAACACGAGGATATCAGATCGTGCGGAGGAGAGACACGCGAAAAGTGAAGAGCTGGAAGCAAAACATGTGCAAGCCAGCACGGACACAGCCAAATTTAAGCTGGTCGCCATCACCGCTGCTAAATGGAGTCACTGAAATGGACCAGGTGATGCGTTATTGTTGCTTTTTCGAGCATTTTAATGGAATTATGTGACAAACAGGCTGTCCGAGCAGTTCATGCTTTACTTCTGAACCAGTGACTTTCTTATATTTTATAAGCAGGTCTGTTTTTGATGCAGATTCTTAGCCAGGCTTTCTAGTATTAGCTAATTACTCTCATCCCACAATCCCATCCTAACAAAGTAATGTTTTACCTCAAAAAAACGAACCAAAATACTCACACTGAAGTCCACTGAGCCCAGAAACCAATGGGTGATGTCACCATCTTTCAGGAAAAAGAAAATGAATGACACCAGCAGACGAACAGCTCCAGCCACACTCATATTTTTCAAATCTTACTCAGCCTTTCTCTGCATTCACTCCTCTCCTCCCTTCTCTGTTTCCTTCCACCCACGTCACAGCAAACAGCATAGACTCTTTCACATAATGCTATCGCAGACATGGAGGCAGACACACAAGAGCTTTCATGTTCGGTACATTAAGTCATCAATACATAACCGGGACACTGAGAAGCATATTAAACACTTGCATGTGCATCCAAAACAAACACACACTGTGCTTTCCCCTTTGGCCCTGCTGCAGATAAAGCAGCACAGCTTACTCAGCTGTGTGCTGATCCACCGTCAACACACAATCATGTAAAAAGAGTTTCACTCCCTTTAAACCACCAAAGTACATCTAATGTTAGGACTGCTGCACTCTCTCCCGAACACGTTGCGGTGTTTCTGATGATCTAAGACTTTAATTATGTTCGGGTTCTTGCCCAAAGCAGCCTGTGGTCATCTCCCCACCACGCTCCCAGTAGCAAGGTCATATTTTCTGATTCCTCTCAACAACCCAGTAGAGAAGATCAGCTTTGCCACGCTTTAGAAACACTGTGGGAAATTCACACAGAAAAGCACGGTGCTAACTTCTACGACAGGTCGCTGAAAACATTCACACGGACACTCAAAGCTGAAAATAAGTTTCAGCCTGGCCTTGGCTGCGCTTTGAGGGGAAATGTATGTTTGCTTAAGCCGAGCAGCTAGAAACATGACTGTCTTTGAACTCAAATTAGAACGGCAGACAGCCTCGAATGGAACAAAAAGAGAAGAAGGGGAAATGTGCTAGCAGCCCAAAGGAGCTGATGTGTATTAGCAGGAATTCACAGTCAGTTTCCACGAGCAGATCAGATTACTGGCTCCGAAAACAGTTTAGTGTCTGCGCTTTAGTCAGTCGGTCAGTCACACTACATCCATTGTAATTTGGCCGACTCTCCTCCTAATGGACACGTGTGAAGGACATGCAAGCAAGCCAGTCCCTTATAACGAGTGAAAATGAAACCGTGTGCTCTCGCGTGCCATCTGAACGCACAACGTTTTTAGCGAGACAAAACCTGCCCGAAGACTGCTGACTTCCCCCCAGCTGAAAACACTGGACGCTCTTTTGTAAATGCCCAGCTGGGAGTGTTTGAGAGCGCTTCGAAAGCACAGCATTTTTTTTCTTCAGCTGTGATGCTTTGGTTGCTATGATACAGAATATTCATGGGAAAAATGTATTGCAAGCTCAGTGGTTTTCAAACTGTGGGGTGCGCTCTACCGGTGGGACACAGACAACCAGTGGAAAAGTATCAGTTTGAATGATTAGGATTTTTATCATTAGTTGTTATTCTTAACTTAACTGGTACATCAACAGTAAACAAAATGTTTTTTCAAGCAATAAATTTCATATCGCTTTTGGTTGTTTGGGCGATTTCATTCGGTAAAGACACAAATGCTTGGATAGCAGCCGAATTAAACTCAGCTCTGTTGTTTTTCAGCACTTGGTTGGTCTTCCATTTGGTATCCTCTTACACTGTAATTGGATGGCTGGGTAAACAGCAGCCACACTGTTGGCAATCGCGGTAAAATTGCGGCGCTGCTACTGAAAATGACTAAAAAAAAAACAACCATGCTTTGGTCTACAAACCCACAACCTCTTGTAAAGGTGCCGGCTACACATGAGGCTAACATGCAATGGTGTGCCTGCAGTGATATACCACCAAAACCCTGGTTGGTGTGGGGTTTTTATACATGTGAACATCTGCTTGCAGAATAATAGACGATCTATTTTTGCAAAAGAGAAATAAAACAAAAGTTAAGCTGTCTTTTTGTAACCGCAGGGCCACATGTGCATACATAGTAAAGGCAACGACATTGCAGCTCTGCAAGCTGTTCGTTCTCGTTTACGTGCCCCTCCCTCCCTTTTTCAATTCTTTAACTTCTTCACTTCTATTTAGTACATGTGGATCCGCCAGGCCGGGAACCGCCGCCAGTCCCCTTCGAGGCCTTCCCCAAACCGCAGCTCAATTCATGTCCAAGCTATTCACCTATCTACTAAAATGCTGTCAAACCTAAAATGAGGACGTGGGCCCAGAGAGTAAACAGTCTATTAAATCCTCTTCGCCACCAAGAAACAACAGAGTGCAGAGGAAGATTTAGACAAATCTGAAGAAAAGTAACATGAAAATTATTGGTTTGCTGAGATAAAAAGCAAGTAGGATGAAATCTGATTGAAATGAAACCATTAGAGAGAAGATAAGAAAGGAATCAGAATAATAAAAACTCTGCTATAAAGCTTCAGCAGACATTTAAGTAGCTGCTAAGAGCAACATATAATGACTTTTTTCCATTTTACTTTGTTGCTTCTTTTTTTTAACTTTTCTATCTGGATACAAAAGCTGCTCTTCGTTACTTCTCATTTGTGTTAATTATGTTTCTCTTTTCAAGCCATCCCGCGCCTTTGTGGCCTTTTCCTGACAGTCTGTGATCTTCTGCAGTTACTTGATTCGATTCACTTTTTGACAAAAGCACATTTAGCACAGCTGCCTCAAAAAATGGGTTCTCTGCATGTCTTTGTGGGTTTTGTTCATATCCCAAAAAACATGCATGTATTAAGAAATATTCCTGCCTTTGCCACTGAGCTAGAACTTGAGGACAGGAACCATGTTGTAGCCTCCCTGCATGCTGATACTGCCTGGCTTGTGCATAACTTCTGTCACATCATATTCTGTTTTTGTGTTTGCATCCTCGTGGAGAGCAGTGCAAAGGCATCGGCTGCAACTCTGGGTCTGAATAATCTCCCTGGTGATTTTTTTTTCCTTCTCCTCAACTTTCAGGGTGAGCTTGGTGAGAACCACTAACCCGTTACAAATAAACCTGAGGTGGGTAGACGCTCTCATCCAGTCTAACTCTATAGATGCTCAGGGGGAGGACGCTGGCAAGGAAGAAGAGGCGGTGAATGCTGAAAAATGACACAAGGAAATGACCGCAGCTGGCTGTCACCATCATTAAGTGCGATGGATGTTGCTATGGAAACAGCCCAAAGTTCAGGCCCGGGCAAACACAGGTGAGCGTCTGTGTGAGAGAGAAAGAGTAAGAGACTCCAAATGAGATGACCTTTTGAATTTTCATCTCGTGCTGAACATTTGAAGAAGCTTTTTTCTTAATTAACAAAAATTGAGACTCCGATACTTTTTCTTTGAAAGCCGAGTAGATACACTATGCTAATAACATGAAGGGCGGATCCCGTGGCGACACGCTTATGAAGAAGGAAACCCAAATTTTTACTTTAATGAATGAAAACATGATTTTTTTATTCACTTGGGATTTTTTGTCAAGTATTAAAATTTGTTTCAAGATCTCAAATGTGACAAATATGCAAAAAAAAATAGGAAATCTGGAAGTTGATGAATATTTGTTCACAGCACTAAACATAAAGTACTTTGAATACATGATAAGCATAATAGAAAGATGACATTCATTGCACTTTGTGTTCCACTGGCATTGTTTTTACCATGCACCATGGTTTTATGTTCAGTATTCTGTCAGCTTTATTTACACAGCACAAATTCATAACAATTGTAATCTCAATGCACTTTCTAAGGCCCTTTAAGGGACTATATGATAGACAGAAACTTAGCAATCCAATAATCCGGTTCCCTGTGCTTGTATGGATGCTCTGGCTTCCTCCCACAGTCCAAAGGCAAGCATGTGAGGTTAAGAGGTGCTTCTAAATTAGCTGTAGGTGTGAATGTGAGTGTAAATGGTTCCCTGTCTGTGACCTGTGACCTGGATAAGTACATACTACACAAAGAAAGCACAGTTATTTTACAAATGTTAAAAGAAGTCACTCCTCTAACACAGACACAGTAAAAAATGCAGTTTTGATTTTGAGTGTGTGACTCCACATTGTACCAATGCTGCTCAGGCGCTAAAGCTGTGTAATTTTATCTGCTTACTTTATTTCCAATACAAATTTCCCTGTTGGTCCCATAAATTGATCTTAAGTTATGAATCTTGTGGTGCTTGCTTTCAAAGGAAATGTTAACGGGGACCTATTGCTAATATTTCCTGTCATGTATGTGATCACCGGTCAGTATTCTGTGTTTCACAGCTGGAACTCTGGGTGAGACTTTCTTAGTAATTCAAAGCTTTATTGCTTTATTTATTTGTAGAGGTGATATCAGATGTAGGCTACGAGAGCACTGCACCATGGGAATACTCTGTGAGCGTTTTTAACAGAAAGCTGTGATTCATTAAATCATCAGTACATTTAAAATTCATCGTATCCTAAAGCACAGTAGTACTATTACTTGTTCTGCCTGGGTCATTGTTTAATGATTGAAAGCTTGATTTAATTATGAGTGACAGATTACTATTTAGCTTCAGGTCAGGATGGAGCTCTCACTATAAATCACTGGAGGCTTTGCAATATGATCCTCTTTATGGCGAAGGTAGAAAATGTAAAATGTCAACTAGAGAAAAGAAACTCATTTAAATGTTTCTGTGTGAGTGTCTGAAATTACCATTTTTGAGATCCTAGCACTTAACAGCATTTCGTTTTTGAACTGTGGCTCGTTCAGGCTTGTGCTTTAGAGAAGACGGATGTGTTACTGTGGCCTAACATGTGTTTTGGTTTTGCTGACTTGAGTTCAATGGTTTGGATAGAAGGCTGAAATTGTCAGTTTATGTAACATATAATCCTCTTGGTTCTGCTGGTGATTTACTGGTAGGTGCCCTGTATTTTCCCTGGTCCCGCATGATTGTTTGCATATGTGTGATATTAGGTACTGTCTTAGAGCAAGGCTGGGAGATGGAGCTCAGCAGCTCTAGCAGCTTCTGCTGGTTTGCAACATAAATATTTTGAGTTTTCATGGTCTTCTGCCCTAAATTTGCCCTTGACTATTTAACCAGTAAAACCAATCCAGCAGCTATATTTTTATTTTAAATCCTTGTGAGGTTCAGTATTGGCCTGATGTTTTATAGCACCACAGTGTTGGACAAATATAGTTTAACTTGGAAGCAATTAATCAGTGGAAAAAGCTATTTAAGGGACACATTCAGTTCATTTCTAGTTCCTTATTTTTATTTTATACCCTGCTAGAGTAGCTTTGCATAATATATAGTTAAACAAAATGATATATTTCTCTTGCTGAAGCTTGTTGCAGGCCCTCAGTTCATAAACTGTTTGAAACAAGCTCTCTTCCCTCTCCCTTTAAGAAAACTGTTTCTCCATTGGAAGCCCGTCGTAAACAAACCAACCGTTTGAAGCTTGAGCTTATGACTCATAACTCTGTTCTTACACAAAGAACTTCTGGTTACATTCAGCCCTTATTATCTGCCAACACCAGACAAAGTAATTGGGAATTTAATTTGATTCCACTGTTTGTTGATGACAATAACCTCTATCTTTCAGCAGACGTTATAAACCTCTCCTTTCTTACAAACCGTCTGCTAATTTGCACCCAGTCCTCCTTTGGTCCTTTGTCATGCTATTCAACACTAACCTTGCTTTTGAGAAATATACAAACAATGCTGCATCCTTACATGGTTGAAAGGACATCATCAATGTTGAGTTTCAGCAACATTCAGACAATCAATCATGGTTTAATTTCCTCTAGGTTAAATTATTGAAAGGTCTTTTAAACAGGTATCAATCAGTCAATTAACATACTTTGGATGATTAAAAATCCAACAGAAAGGCTTTTTATGGGACTAGTATAATAACGTTTTTTTTAAGGCTGGAGCTGCTAACGGCCAGACGGTGTGCTGGGACGGCCCCAACAACCTGCAGCTTCTTTGTCAACGTCTTCACCCCTATCTGACATAAATAATATTTAAAAGTAGCTTTAAAAGACTTATTTACCCTTACAGAGCTTATTTTTCTTATAACTATAAGTTCTTAATGCCTGAGGAAAGCGTAAAGTTTAAGTTCACAGCGACCTCTCCAGCATCAGCCACTTGCAGGTTGAGCACAGCAGGTCCGTCTCTGCTCCTTCCGCTACAGAATCTGCTTGCAGCAACTAAATTGATGCTCTGGATGGTCTTTAATGCTGCATTTAGAATCTACTCAGCCAAACTAACTCTTAGAATTTACCACACGGAAGGCTGAAAATAGAAGGAGAATTAGCAGGAAGTTGAAAATCAGGTTAGCATGCAGCACAGAGCCACAGCCCACCCAACCTCAGTGTCATCTTTAACCTCAGGTCCTTGCTAATTACCGTACATGGCTGCCTCTCTTCCTCTCCCCGCCCCACCCCTTCTGACATCACACTCACACACACACTCATCGAGGTCAGAATGTGGCCTGTAGTCCCTGCAGGTAATGAGAGGCTGTTGTGCGTAGCTGCCTCACATGCACTTGTTTGTTTGAGCTGGTTCCCTCTGTTATCAGCATGCGGTCGCTTTTTCATGAATCGCTAAAGCCACATGCTTTGACTCCACCCAAAGCACCTCTTTCCAACCTCACACAAGAAGTAGATTAAGGCCTTTGCGCACAGCGGGGGCACCTCTCGGGCAGACAGAGCGGCAGCACAGCCACAGCTGCAGCTAACATGATTGCTTGTGTTTAAGAATACATAAAGCACTATCAACGCAGCTAAACGTCCGAACGATGTGGGTGTGATTTTATCAGTTAACCGCTTGGATGACTGACAGCACACACTCACGTGGTTTCCAAATATAAACCTCAGACTAAAAGATTAACTGAACCAAACCCAAATCCGGCTCTGTGCTACCTCTCAGCAGAGGTAACCAGCGGTGGAAACATAATCTCTCCGTGTTCACCCAGTCTGTTCACAGTGACCTGCCAACAGCAGCAGGCAGGCAACCAACCCCCTCCTCAGCGCAAAACACACACTCACCAGTCACTGCACAGCTGTCCACTCTAAATGTTGCTTTAGAGAGATGCAAATATTCCAACCAAATGAGTGTAATCCAGAGTAAATGCCGTCCAGCCAATCTCATTCAGATGGATTACAAAGAGGAACCATTCCCTTTCCTCAATCTTTCACCTAAAAACCTCTGCTTGACCACGCCGATGCTATTTATAACCTTTTGGGAAGTTCAGTTCAGAGTGCCAAAAGTCACTTACCAAAGCCTGGGTAAAGGCTGGCTATAATTAAACATAAAAATTAATATAATGCAAGAAGCTCTTTATAACCATCTGTGTGACTTTCAAATAATAGTTCTTTTTTTTTGTTGTTTCCCTGCTGAGTCAACAGACATGCAGGCTTTTCTGCAGTAGCTTTGAGTTTTTGTTGTCATGATGCTCAGCGCTTTCAGATTGTGATCTGCAGTCATACAGAAAACATCCACATCACATGTTTCTGGACCTGGACTTGCAAACCACGACCTCCTCCTGACCCAAAAGTACCCTCACATGGTCTCTGGTGTCAGCGTAAAAGGTTTATGCATTTGTATTTGTAGCCCAGTTCCCTAAATACTGGCTGATTGGTACAGATCTGTGTGTGGAAGAACAGGTGGTAGCTGTCAGAGGCAGCCAGCATGCATATTTAAACATTTTAAAACAGATAAAGCAAACAGTATGAGTTGGCAACCCGGTGGCAACTTCTGGTCACTATAGGGAAAAGTATGCTACTAGAGATGTTGGCTGCTGCTCAGAGAATTCAGGTGAATTCAAAGGTGTATTTGCATGCTAAATCTTTTAATTTGTCAATAAAGACAAATCAAATCCCCTTCTTTAAGTAATACCTGAATAAAATATGAAATATAAATGGTAACACTACGAGTAATAATGTTTTTACAGTCCCTAAAATGTGCGACAACCTGTGAGATACTCAGTCACTGCTGTGGTGGATTTTACTTCTGTACAGTCAGCCCCACTGATCTGTCTTGTATTTTAATCCTGCCTCTGTTTTTTTAATCAGCAAATGTTGGGAATCTTTCATAACCAGTGAACAAGAATGACGGTTGATTTACGGCTCAAACATTTTCTGTGACAATATGATCAAACCTTTTGGATATCTTCCAAAGAGCTTTCCATTCTCAGCAATCCATCAAAGAGTCGTCATGTTTCAGTCAAAACATTCAGAGAAGTGTGGTGTGAAATAATGCTGAAGATACACAGGAGCAACAGGAAGAAAATTAAAAGGTGACAAGGTAACAAGGAAGAAAGGACGCGATTCCAACCAGTAGTTGTAGTAACATCTCTCCTTTCCTCTCTGCTCCTCAATTACATTTCAGCTTAGGACAACAGAAGGATTTATAATACAGGCTGAGGAGAAGCGAGAGCAGTGTGTGTGTGTGTGTGTGTGCTACTATTTATGACGCACAAGATGATTTATATAATCTCCTTTGTGTGTCACAGAGCACAAGTGAGGTTAATGTGTATCCGAGCTCTGAGTGTGTGCTAACTCATCATCCCTGCAGCCCATCTTGGGTCTGTTCTTTCTCTTTCGCTCTTCTGCGACCCTTCATGTTACCCCAAATTCTCACTGACAGTATTTTCACCTTAACTCCAAATCTGCTGTGATGATGGCCTTTTAAACCTCGCATGTAATGCGAATATTCACATGACCTGTTTAGTGTGATGAGCTGTGTTGCAGCTACCGCCCACCGTCAAGCTGGACGTCTGTTGACCTCTGTCATGTTTATTTTCCCAAACAAGAGGGAAAGATAAGAGAGCCACAAACCAGCGATGACCTGAGCGAGATGATTCAGGTATGATGGTTCTGTGCCAGCAGCTTGAGTCACTGAAAGTATGATTTTTATACTGCAGCATGCGAAGCACCCACCGGTGATATGCATTCTAGAGTAATCAGAGCTTTTCAGTGGATATTTAAAAAACCTCTAGTATGTCTTTGATTTTGGGATGCTCAAAAATATTTGATTTGTCTTGGCCTGCCTGATGTACTTTAGAGTGGCTAAATCCCAGAAAACACCACAAAATGAATTTTTCTAAAAGAATCTGGTTGGTGTTAAAGCTTGGAGTCTCTTTCCAGTCATTTTAATGTCTTAACCTTCTGAGGTCTAAGTAAAGGTCATCAAAATGTAAGTTTGGGGTTGTTGCCTGTGATGACTCAGTCAGGCCTGAGGCAAACCATGAAGGAGCAAGGTTAGGGTTCAGTTTTGATTTGGCCTCATGCTAAATAGCCAAGCTTTAAAAAGCTAACGATGTTACATTTTATATGCAGTCCCATCAATTTGTCAGTAAAGGTTTTCTAAACATGTTAACCACACACGTTACATAATCACCAATGGTGTGGTGTTTCTTTAAGAGGCTAAATCCCTGCAATTGCAAGAAGTGAGGGGAGTCTCCTGATTCTCCACAATCTGCCACCATCCTGAAATCCATGCATCCATGCATCAATCCATCCATGCATGCATCCATCCATGCATCCATCCATCCATCCATCCATCCATGCATCCATCCATCCATCCATCCATCCATCCATGCATCCATCCATCCATGCATGCATCCATCCATCCATCCATGCATGCATCCATCCATCCATCCATGCATGCATCCATCCATGCATGCATCCATCCATGCATCCATGCATCCATCCATCCATGCATCCATCCACCCATGCATCCATCCATCCATCCATCCATGCATCCATCCATCCATCCATCCATCCATGCATCCACCCATCCATGCATGCATCCATCCATGCATCCATCCATCCATCCATCCATCCATCCATCCATCCATTCATCCATCCATCCATCCATCCATCTTCTTCTGCTTGTCCAATACAGAGTTGTGGTTGGGCTGGACTCTGTCCAAGATGTCACTAGGTAAGAGGCAGGGTGCAACCTGGTCAGGATGCCAGTCTTGATAGGCAATCATTCATACTCACATTCACACATAAGATCAATTTAGAATCACCAGTTAACCTAACATGCATGTATTTGGACTGTTGGAGGATGCTAGAGTGCCTGGAGTGAACCCACGCAGGCACACCGAACCTGCAAATTCTGCACGAAAAGGCACAGCACAGATGCACTGGCACCCAGGACCTTCCTGCAGTCAGGCAACACTGCTGTTCGCCGCGCTCTGTGCCACCCCACATCTGTATAGATCACAGTGTTTTTAAAAAACAACACTGAGCAATTACAGAAGATGAAAGTAAATCTACCAGCAAAGGAGTGTGCTGAACAAGTGCCACCTGACAGACTCAATTTGTTTTTCTTGAATCTCCAAGCTCTCTAACAGTGACATTTTAATTTCTTAACCGCCCACTATCCAGATGGATATTGTAAAGCCAAAGCTTATTATCATATATTATTGCATAAACAGTAGATCCTGAAATAAAGTAACTTGCTGAGTGGGGATTTTCTACAAAGAGAATGTCGTGTCTTTGTAATAGAGATGCTTTCCTGTTTCAGATTCCTGCTACAATGGACTGGAGGGTTTGCTTCAAAGCTTGCATGCGACCATGAATTTTCTGAGACACCAAATTTAAAATATCATGAGAACAGGGCTTCAAGCCGGGTTCCTTTTAGCATTATCCTTTTCCTTTTTGGACAGTGCATAACCAAAAGCAGTAGAGTTTAGCAGACATCCCACCCATGCTGGCATGCTGGCATACAAACCTGCCAGCATGGATGTAGGGAAGGAGATAGACAGATGGAGGATACAGAGAAGACGGGAGGATGGCAGACATACAAGAGTGAAAGGGGGAGAGACAGAGATGTAAAGGACACACGGCCACATGAAGGCAGGACGAAAACATGAAGCCCGATCAGTCTGGGCAGAAATGAAAGAGAAGAGAGTTGAGAGGGTGGAGGAAAGATTGGTGAGTGAACGTTCATACATGGTCTGGTCTCTAATCAGCTTTGCAGGGTCTAATTACTGCAGTAATCATACAGTTTACCTATACTATAAAATAGTGCCTGTTAAACACAGCCTACATCTTCTGGTTCAGGGTGGATACACTCCCTGACCCTCAAATCTATCTGAGTAAAGCCTGAAGGTTTAGGCTGAATTTTGACGCTTTCACCTGGAAAAAACCCACAAACTGTAACAAATATTTGGTAGAACTTTGAAATGCCGCAAACCTCCACGTTGCATTCAACAGGTCAGAGTGAGTTTTGACAAACAGCAGCAAAAGTTGTATTTTTCTTCTGTATAAGGATCAAAGAGTAAATATTTGCCTCATAAAGCTTTGGAACAGTTTCAATAACACTGACTAACATCACCAAATATAGCTTTACAAAATTGGATGCAAGAAATATGAAGCACAACAAATTCCCACATCAATTTTAATTATAGTACCATGGGTCAGGGGCACATGTTTTTTGATCCATTACAATACGAAGATAAGACATAATCCAGTATCACTAATGCATTTTCCAGTGTTTCCCATCCATTTAGATTTACATCACTGGCTGCTGCTGCAGATTCTGCTTGGAGTCACTAAAACAGCGAATCTGCAGAGCAGGAGACAGAGTCCCATTGCTAGCTGCAGTCCTGGACCATCAGGTATGGATGGTTGAGGCTGAGGAAGCAGCTAATTGATATGGAGGACCACTACAACCGCAACCCGGCCTGCAAGCCAGCTGGTAGGGAAAATAGGAGAGGGACATAAGCAACTGAACTTTCACAAGAAGAGCGAGAAGATTGTCACCAGTAAATAAATGTCAGAGGGTGTCGTTCTAACACATGAAGAAGAAGAAGCTACTTTCGGCAGAGTCACCAAGTATACCTTAATTTTCCTTGGTCATTAAAATGCTTTAATAAACCAGTACTTTGCAACAAATAAATAAGTTATTTTTTGATCATTTTTCTTTCCACTGAGTTTCTCACCCAAACGATGAAGTCTTAGACTTTAGCTGCACATGACCAATGGGAGAACTGCTCGCCCTGGGTTCATGAACGAGGTCTCCACCTACTGCGTGTTCCAAGTTCGGTCAGCAAGCTCACGGGTGATTTCCGGACACAAAAAAGGGCTCGCGAGGACAGTCACACAAGTGAGTAATCCAGTTAGCCGAACTCTGTGAAGAGCCAGGGCAGCTAGCTGGCTGCTACTGGACTTTCAACATAAAAGCAAGGAGACTGTCAGCTAGCGAAACAATAGTTGATGTTTTTGGTCTGACAAAATAAAACTAAAAAATGAGTCGCCAAATATACCTGGTGGCAATAAAACTCCCTTTTTTGCGCCACGGACCGGTTTAATGTCAGACAATATTTTCACGGCCTTTAAGGTGCCGCAGATAAATACAACAAAATAAGATGATTCGACCAAGACAAAAAGGTGAATTCACTGTGTAATTGTGTTACTTTATTAGCAGCGTCCTCATGAAATGCGCCAACAATATTGACTGCCCCTTAATGCCCTCTTGTTGCTATGGTAACACAGAAATATTTCTTTCAAAATAAGACGCACAACTACAACACGGGAAAAGACCCAGGGAAACCGAGTTAACGATAAAAACCCTGAAAACCATACATTTCACACCCGAGCCTCAAACCTCACGGTCCGGTACCAAACGACTCACGGACCGGTACCAGACCGCGGTCCGGGGGTTGGGGACCGCTGAAATAAGACATCATTATTGGGGGAATATCATTGTGAAAAACCTTCAGAGAAGTTTAATATGCCAAGACTTGAACTCAGTATTCTGTTAAATCCAGAATTTAATTCTAAATCCTGCTCCTCACATACAAGGTCTTAAATAATCAGGCCCCATCTTATCTTAATGACCTTGTAGTACCATATTACCCTATTAGAGCACTTCACTCTCGCTCTGCAGGCCTACTTGTTGTTCCTAGAGTATTTAAAAGTAGAATGGGAGGGAGAGCCTTCAGTTTTCAGGCCCCTCTTCTGTGGAACCAGCTTCCAGTTTGGATTCGGGAGACAGACACTATCTCTACTTTTAAGATTAGGCCTAAAACGTTACTTTTTGCTAAAGCATATAGTTAGGGCTGGACCAGGTGACCCTGAATCCTCCCTTAGTTAT
This sequence comes from Neolamprologus multifasciatus, assembly GCF_963576455.1. Taxonomy (NCBI): domain Eukaryota; kingdom Metazoa; phylum Chordata; class Actinopteri; order Cichliformes; family Cichlidae; genus Neolamprologus; species Neolamprologus multifasciatus. Next base: position 4,536,878 of record NC_140445.1, on the reverse strand, counting down.
GCTGCAATAGATGTAGGCTGCCGGGGGATTCCCATGATGCATTGAGTTTTTCCTTTCCAGTCACCTTTCTCACTCACTATGTGTTAACAGACCTCTCTGCATTGAATCATATCTGTTATTAACCTCTGTCTCTCTTCCACAGCATGTCTTTTATCCTGTCTTCCTTCTCTCACCCCAACCGGTCACAGCAGATGGCCCCGCCCCTCCCTGAGCCTGGTTCTGCTGGAGGTTTCTTCCTGTTAAAAAGGAGTTTTTCCTTCCCACTGTCGCCAAAGTGCTGCTCATAGGGGGTCATATGATTGTTGGGTTTTTCTCTGTATCTATGAAGCGCCTTGAGGCGACTTTTGTTGTGATTTGGCGCTATATAAATAAAATTGAATTGAATTGAATTGAATTGAATCTCTTCATCTAACTTTCAGACAGAAAACAAAAAGAGGAAAACGTTCCTCAAGTTTCGCAATCACATTAACCCAGCAGACTTACTATTTATGTCCTGCTATGAATAATGAATTATTTTAACTGCATTATCTGGATGTTGTGCAGGTTCAAAAAGATTCAAGTAAAATTCAGCTGCTTTGTTGTTGTGAAGAAAAAAAACAGGCCATAGGACTAACGGAAGTAAACAGTGGCTGTAGCGTAGCTTTGTTTGGAACTTGTCCTGACCGCATAGACCTCATGTTACATAGGTTAAACAGCTTTTTTTTAGCACTCCTGCATAGCATCACACTGACCAGATGTGGTCTTTAAGTAGGCCATGCTAACAAAACATTAGAGGATCAGGGTGACAATCCTGTGAAATAGCTAATCCCACAGGCTTTCAATGAGTGGCTTTCTGTCTGATCTGCTGCAGCGCACAGGCGCCACATCACCAATCCATGTGTGCGGTATATTGGCAGGCGGTGAAAAATGGTCCTCTGAGAGTCTGCAACCTGAAAACCTGGCAGGGGCTTTTTAATCGTGCTCACCATAAGGTGCAAGTCTGCTGAAAAATACGTGGTACCCAGTCACACCTGCCTTCAGACACTCACACACTCGAAACTTCTGCGTCTATATATAAACAAGAGGCTCTCAGCTTGGATGTTCAAGCTAAAAGACTGCCAGTAAAACATATCCCCATTCTCCTCTGTCCCGTTCAGGAATAAAAGCGCTTGCAGTCCTTTTGTCCGAGTCATGCGTGTCTTTGTGCATCCGTGTGCGTGTTCGATTGCTGTGCTAAAGGCGCAACAATAGATAATGCTTTTAGCGCAACCTGGAATGCCATAGGTTAGCTGAACAGAGCAGTGGAAAAGCTACAACGTAAGCGGCAAAAATATGTTGATTCTAAACTTATTCCAAAAAACAAAAATCCCCTGAATCATAATTAAGAATGCTCTTTCTTAATTATGTGCTGCAGCCCACTCAGGCACAGGGAGGGCATGCAAGCACCACACATAAAAGCCCAGTGGATCTGAACCCAGGCACTTCCTACTGTGCAGCAACGCTAACCACTGCATCCAAAACGCTCTCTCTTATTTAGACAAATTATGATTCATTGCTGTGTTTAATAAACACACAAAAGCTAAATGAATAAACCTGCTATACTGCAAAAACAGCAGTTCTCCAATGGAGCTGCTAATGTAAAGACGTCGATCCTCTCACCTTATTTTTGCACCTTATGATCAAATCATCAACATATATTGTATTATAAAATACAATATACTGTGCTACCAGTGCCAGTAAGGTCTGCTGTAATAAAGAGTGAGCCACGGCAGCCACGTTTCACACCACGATTCCATCCTCGTGGTTTGAAATTAACAGCATAAGCCCACAGGTATCACACGTCCTACAAGGATCTCAGTGGCTAATTCAAAAGACAGCAGGCCTCCACTTGACTGTCAACAACAAGCCTCTAATCTCTGCTGCAGACCACTCACTGCTGCACACGGACAGATAAAGATTCCAGTTTTAAAATGAGATTTGGAAAGCGAAGGAAAGCGTGCACGCTACAGTTGAGGCTTCCTTTGTGTGTTTACTTTGGCTCTGCCACCGGTGGCTGTGGGGATACGTTGTATTCAGGCTCATATGAGAGCAGCCGGTAGAGGCAGGGGAACCGACAGGCGTATGAGAACTGTGAAGTCTCAGCCCAACACATTAAAAACAAAAAGGAAGGACGTCTCAAAATCACGTTTACATCTCAATTTGGATTATAATTGTGCAGGGCGCAGTCAGCTCATGGAGACGTAACGTGCAGCATCTTTTGACCTGGCAAAGATGAAAAAATTGGACTTGCGTGGAAAAAAAAAGCAATTGCATCATCGCTAAAAATAAAGCAGCAAATCTGGCAGCCCAAAATGACCTGAATGAAAAACTCTAAAGCAAAAGCTAGTCGGGATAAAGCTAGTATGGGAACAGATTAATGAGCAATGGAAGGAGGCTGAAGATGTTCGACTTTTACCTCTTGTGCCACTGCAAGGTTTAATTTTAGTGCAGTTCATGATAAAATGCATTTTTACTCTGAGCAATAGAGAAACACTTGGCAGCACTTTATAAAATGTTGCACGTTTTAAATAAATAGAATTTCAATGTGTTCTATTTGAAATTACAATGTAACTATTTTTACATTAAAGATAGTTAAAGGTAGATAAAGTAGAATAAGGAGGTAACAAGTCAGGTTACTACAGAATGTACACTGTGTACTTGTGTAGTGTTTCAATTCTGAAAGGTTTCTGCTTCAAAACTTTTTGCACGGCTGATGTGAAGCTTTCGAACGTGTAACAAGCTGCTGCTGGTTCAGAGATACACTCACAAGTAGGGATGGGTATCGTTTAGGTTTTATCCGATACCGATGGCAAACTGGAACTTTTGAAACGGTGCTGGTGCTTAAACGGTGCTCAAACCGGTGCTCAAAGGATGGAGAACACAAAATTTGTCCAAAAACCTCTCATGTTCAGCTGTTTTTTTGTAAAAAGATAACAATGTTAGCCTTTTCTGCAGCTATGGGGCATATATGGTATCACTCTTGGCTGGAAGCAGTGCTTAATCAATGGAAAAAACACAAACTTTGTCCAAAAACCTCTCATGTTTAACTGTTTTCCACTTTTTCTTTGGTCATTTTAGCCTTTTTGGCCAGGGTGAAGGGAGCATCTGCCATCAAACAAGAAGACAGCTATAGCAGCAAGCTATCAAATACGGCGCATTTCTCGGCTTTTAAAAAAAACGCTATCCGTCGCCAGGTGTTTCATCAGATTTGAGGTGTTTCCTCCTTTGACAGTATCACAGTATCAGCTTAAAGCACTTGTTGCAGCTGCTGAGTTTGCATATTTTGCTGTGCAGTACAGCCAGACTTTGACTGCTTCGCCTTGGGCATTTTAATCTGTAGCTCTGCTCTAAAAGAACGTACGTACCTGGGCCCGCCTACTATCCTCGGAAACGTAAAATGATTGGCTAGAAGTGTATCACAGCTCAGGAAAAAAAAAAGCACCGAAATAAAGCACCAAAATGTGCGCTGCTGGTTACTACCGTTTATGTCAGAACCGGTGCCATCATGGCACCGGATACCGGTACCCATCCCTACTCACAAGGCATCTCTTCTTGATTCCCCCATAAAGATGACATTTGATACCCTTAATGACGAGTTTATATATTAATAAAAACGTGGTTTGGCGAGCACAAGCGCAGTTTCTGGATAGGCAGAGACCCCCTCTCTAACTTCTGATGCAAAACCAGTGATTTTGCTCTATAAGCAAACCTGAAACCATCCAGTTTAGAAAAGAGCTTCATGGGTTAGTCCTAGTAGGCTTTCACGGAGTAAAGAGGGAACAGAGCCTGACAACCAGCTGCAGCAGATGATCAGCTCAAGTCTTAGCTTCTCTAATGACAAACATCCATCTTAGACATGTTTTTCCACCCAGATGACCTCTGACCTCCTTGAGGCAATTTAGAGCAGGTGGATTGTTCCATTCACTGTGAGAACCAAATATTATGCCACCATCTATTAACGAGTATTTATGATCTCTCTGTACCTGCCTGCAGGGAGAGAAACCAGATCCTGCACTATCAGGTATCTCTGAACTCCCATGAGAGACCCCCACACCTCCCTCTGCTATTGACCAGCCAAGTCCGCTCAATCACCTGCCTTGCCTGTCAGGAACAGATAGCCCAGACTGATGGACACTCAGGGCCATGACTAGTTGAACTACTTCCCTTCACATTTTCTGCCAGTAACAGAAAGGCCACTGGAAGAGGGGGGAGTCCTAGTTAGCTTTTTCGGGGGATTTTTTTGAACACGCAGCAAATCGGGCCGTCAAACTGAGCGCAGATCATGCTGAGATGCTAATCATCAAAGCTCTCAGCATCCTGAATTTAATAAAGACATCAGGACATTTGTTTGAAAGATTACACATCTAAAACCACAATTAGAAAAGAATAACATTAACAGGCACTCACCAAAGAGGGTTATGACTCACAGTTTTCATTTCTAAATCTCAAACAGAAGGTGATGATTTAAGCAATCAAACTGGCAAACGCGGAGATGTTGTGCAAGCCAGACTGAAGATGTTAGTCTCGAGATTGTGTTTAAAGATGCAGGCATATTGTGAAGACTTCTGCTGCGCTGGCAACCACGCGCCCCATTAAATGTGTGACAGAACTGAAAGCAGACATGGTGTTTTGACTAAAGGCACAGGATTACCCTAATTCTGAGATAACTGGGGAACTACATAAAGAGGCGGGCTACGAGAACAGATCTAAGTGCAAAGAGATTCAAAGAGAGGGCTTAAACTGCTTTCTGTGTACCTATATTTACATCCACGTGAATGCAGAAGCATACGTTATACAGCACTCTCATATTGTCAGAAAAGACAAAGAACTGCTCTCTCATGTTTTGAGCGTTACTCTCAAACCATGTCCATTAGTTGCCATTTTTGGTGTTTCTGAGGACGCCACCCTGAACCTTAGTCGTAAGCAACTGCATATTATCGCTTTCACTTCACTGCTGGCACGGCGTCGAATTTTGCTGTCCTGGAAAGCTCCTCACCCTCCAGCCCGATCACATTGGCTGGAAGATGTTATGTTCTTCTTAAAAATGGAGAAAATAAAATTTAGACTCAGAGGAAATGTTAATAAGTTCTCACAGATGTGGCAGCCTTTTATCATTTACTTTAACTTATTGAAAACACTTACAACAGACTAAACTTTTGTACCACAGGGTTCCCTTTTGTTATGGTTTTGGGAGGGAGTTGATTATTTTTTTTTAATTATTATTTTTTGTTTGTTTGTTTGTTTGTTTTTTTGTTTTCTGTGTGTGGGTTGTTGTTGTTGGTTTTTTTTTGTTTTTTTCTTTCTTTTTTCTGTTTTATTGTCATCATCCGAATCTTAATGGCCTCATTTGTTTTGATATATGTCTTTATATCAGTTAGTGCTTGCTGTATTGGGCCTGATATGTCAAATTACATGTGCAAAACTTTATAAATAAAGATAAAAAAAAAAAGTCACATATAGCCCTCAGCTATGCTCGTGTGTTTGTCCTTAAAGCTGAATATTGTCAGGCTTAAGAAACACTGAATTGAACTCTGTTAAGGCAAAAAGTGCCTCCCCCCCTCTGGAGACGTTAAAATGAATTGTCCCCATTGTGTTTGTATTTGGAGATAAAACACGTTTTGCTTTTCAATAAAAAGTCCCTGAAACTAAAAAAAAAGAAAAAAAAAAAGAAAATACAAAGAACATTTTCCAGACTTACCTGGCTATGTAGGTCATTTCCCCCCTAACCCTAATAACTGCTTGTGCTCCGCTTGGCAGCAAGAACTGTAATCAAGTGTTTGCGATAATTGGAAATGAATCTTTCATGTGCTGTGGAGGATTTTTGTCCTAGTCTTCTTTGCACGAAAAGCCACATTGGAGAGTTTTCTACCATGGTTGGTGCCTTTAAGGTCATGCCAAAGCATCTCAATCTGATTTGAGTCCAGACTTTGACTTGGCTACTCCAAATGTAAAACACATACTTAAAAAAATGACAAAAAAAAAGGGGGGAAAAAAAAGCAGGAAGGCGGAAAAAATGCTTTTTCACAGCACTGCATGTAGAGCCTCAAAGATGTGCAGGTCTACAGGAAGAAGAGCAAAAACAACAACACTAAACACATAATGCGCAATATGAAGCATCACTGCTGGAGTCAGTGTAGAAATGTGTATGTGTGTGTGAGCATCTAGCTATAGTACATCATGCTGTGTCAGTGTTTGAAAGTGACTTCCGGCAAATTACTTTGAGTGAGACTAAAAAAACGAATAAAATTAAAATCCTTTTAAAGTCTGGACGCAAAGAGAAAAGGCATCTGTTTCAGTTAACAGACCTATAAGTCACCACGCCATCATCACGAAACAGGAGCATCTAACCACATCCATCCTTAACGTAGGCCTCAACGGGTCTCCACTTAAAATCAGCAGCTTACCTGAACATGCCACAGCCAGTGTTGGGAAGGTTACTTTTAAAATGTATTCCATTACAGATTACAGAATACATGCCCCAAAATGTATTCTGTAACGTATTCCGTTACGTTACTCAATGAGAGTAACGTATTCTGAATACTTTGGATTACTTAATATATTATCATGCTGTTTACAACTACATGAATGTACTATTGCTGTGATTTATTACTGTTACTGAAGGTTCGCGGCTCCGAGGCGTAGGAAAGGGGCCTCTGGCTAATACGGTGGGTTCTGTGTCGGCTCGTAGCTGAAAACTAGCTTTACTTTGTTGTCTGGGTCAACTTTGCTAGCAGAGACAGAGAGAGGCGTTGAAAGGCTGCTCCAACGGAACTTGTTGTTTTTGGAGGAAAACACGAACACTGTGTACAGTCGAGTCTTAATAGCTTACTTACAACTGGGCTCGTCAGGCTCTCTTCTTGGCTGCAGTGGTTATTATTATATTTACATGCTTCCAGCTCCCGTTTTTGCTCGATGACAGCTCGTACTTTTCCTTTTTCTCCCTCCCTCGCTCACAGACACATAACGGGTATGGCAGTCCATTCTCCCTGCAGCACGGACTACACTGCCCATGATGCTACATTCTTTAGAGCTATACCTGTAGCATTCTGCCTATTAGCTTAGCACAACAACAAAAAGGCCTCTCTCACCCAGGAAACACGCAGAGATAGAGCGTCACCCTGTAACCATGGCAACCATAACGCTGCCGCCTGGAACAACAGAACGTAGCTGTCAAACAAAACCCAAACAGTCCTGACCCGCCACAATATGAAACAGGGAAGTACCGCCATGTAATCCATTTATTTCAACAAAGTAACTGTATTCTAAATACCACCTTTTTAAACGGTAACTGTAACGGAATACAGTTACTCATATTTTGTATTTTAAATACGTAATGGCGGTACATGTATTCTGTTACTCCCCAACACTGGCCACAGCCAGCCAAGACATTCATACCTGGGATCTGCTCCCTGTCAGCACAGCTAGCTGTTAAGAAGCTTTACTTGTTGCATTGATATAAAGTTAACAAATGCAACATTTAGGCGCCCTGTTTTACGACTATATATTGCTATTTTAAGCCTTTAAGAACAATGAAGTGGCTTTAAAATTGCCCAACAAATGTTAGAAAAGAACAAGAAATAAAATTGTTCCCAAGAATCTATACTTCTTGTAGGTATTCCTAAAGGAGGCTGTAGATGTCTGAGAGGGATCGTTGAAGATCATTGATGCTTTTCTTTCCCAGGAAATTGATTGCTTCTTTTTTTCCAAAGCATGTTAGGTCTGCAGCATAAGTTACCATGGTGATGTGTCCTGGTAAGAAGTGAACCACGTTTGTAAGCATGAAAACCCAGGGTTAAACCTGCCTCATAGCCCAGGCACTACAGTAGAGTGACAGAAAAACAGACGGATGAATAAACAGCTACTGTAACCAAATGATTTTCTCACACAGCATCTGTTTCTTTACATTTCATTTTTTCCAGCAGCTGCAAAGCACAAGTCCTGATTCCCAGCAGTCATAAAGATTTGGGACACAGCACGTCCTCACATCTGTGATGCAAGCAGTGTTTAAAATACATTTTAATGGGCTATATGTCTGTAAACATGAGGTCTTGGTGATTCCTGTGACACCACATGTGTTTATTGAAAGGCAGTGATGCAGTGTGGCAAGTCCTTAAAGGGATCTTTCCCAATTTGGATAAAAAGATGATGTCACAGTGGCGTGATCGGGGTCATTATCTTGATTTAGGAAGTAAAAATAAGCACCCCTCAGCTTCTTTTTGAAAATGATCTTAAAGCTTTAATGAGGAGATACAGAAAATGGGCAAACTAGATGAAAAATAAGTCCTAATGGGGGAAAAAAGGTTTCAGACTTTGATGTCTTCTACAGGGCCGCTGTCACATTGGATGGTGTTTATGCTGCAAGGAGAGCAAAATCAAAAAGACAGTAGAGCTGACTGCCGGTTGCTTTACTTTGGATGTGCATATGTGTGGAGGCTCCACTCCCTTTCACCACATCAGCAATGCCAATAAAAAACTGCGAGGAGAGGAGAAGAGTGGAAAGACCAAGCTATAGGAAAAAGATGCGAGAGTCGAGGATGAAAGGAAATATGATGAGATAAGGCGAGACTAGAATAAATGTCGAGCGGGAGAAAAAGAGAAGAGGTGGGAAGAAAAGTTGCAGGACAGCAAAGGAAGAGAAGAAATGGAGAGAAAAAGAAACAATGTGGGGTAAGCTAAGAAAAGAAGAGAAGGAAAGGCAGGGAGGGAAGTAAAATAACAGGAGAGAACAAAAAGGGGGAGATTAGAGCCAAATGGGGGTATAAGAGGGCATGATATTGATTTAAGAAAGAGAAGGAAACAGAAGATAAAAGTGGGCGATAAAGCAATACTGCAGAGGAAGTGAAAGATTAAGAAAAAAGAAGGAAGGTGGGAAAGAGAAGAGGAAAGGAAACAATGTGAGATAAATGAAAGAAACACATGTGAGACAAAAAAAGGAGAGGAGAAAGTGAAGGAAGGAAAGGAGAGAACAAAAAGGGGCAAAGGGTGTAGGCAAGGACAAGTAAGGCAAAAGAAGTAAAGGAAGGAGGAAACAAAAGACACTAAGAGATGATAAAACAGTGAGAGATGAAAGGAAGAAATGAATAGGATGTAGTGGGAAGAAAAAAGAAAGAACAGATTACAAGAAAGAGGGAGAAGGGGAGGCGCAAAAAGGGGAGGACAGAGGACGTGCAAGAAAAGGATAACATGGATGAGGAGGGAGGAAAGGAGGGGTAAAAAAGAAATAAAAAGAAGATGAGAGAGACCTGATGAGGAAGAGGAAATTAAATGTCTGACAACTTAAGACATCACAGATGGAAAAGACAAGACGAAGAAATATTAAAAGAGGGAGGGAAAAAATCCATGATGAGAAGAGTGTTGGAGAAAAGAAGAGGAAAGGAGGACGAAACAAAAGGCTGAAGATAAAACAAGCTATCAGACTGATGAGGGCATACAGAGGAAAAAAGAAAGAAGGAGAAGGAAGAAGCAGGGGCAGGAAACTGAGGGAAGGAGGTGAAAAAGAAGAACCCATAAAAGGAAATGAGGAGAGGAGACCGGTCAGGCCACACCTAAACATATACTCTGGAATGAAAAGACACACACACACACACACACACACACACACACACACACTAACAGAGAGTCTGGTGCACTTTCTGCCACACTGTGATGCTGTATCAGCTATCAGAAGACACAGCAGCAGGCCTGCCCACTAAAATACCAGTCCTCCCAGTAAGATGCCTGCTGGTGTAAACCACTCAAACCACAAAGCCACTGCATCAGGCGGCAGCTTTATGAAAAAGCAGTGAAGTGAACACCACGTTTAAGTCCAGCTGAAAACATCAGAGTTCCGGTCGTGTAGCTCACTGAAACAGCGAGTACGAGGGGGAGACTTTCCATTCACTTGCACCGCATCTCATCCCAGACATCCAGGCAAGGAAAACAATGTGCATGTGTGAGAGAGACACACATACACACACACACACACACACACACACACACGGAGAGAGAGAGAGAGAGAGCATGTCTGACCATTGGTTCATGCAAATGTGAGTCAAATGTTTTACCCCGGGCAGGCACACAGACTAAGATTTAGGCGCGGCTGGAACACACACACACACACACACACACACACACACACACACACACACACACATGTGCTGCTGTTACAAAAGGATCACTCGCGATTTACCAACATCTCTACCCCGGTATAAAAGTATTAGTCCCTGCTACTACTGCCGCTGCTGAGGAAAGAGCCGACTTACTTGTTGGAAATCGCTCCCACATGGGCTTCTCCTCCTTCTCCGTCCTCCTGCACTGAGCGCTAATGAACGCTCTTCAAGGCGGTGAAATCCAGCGTCCCCGGACCAGCTGCTGGCCGCGGAACAACCGACCTGGAGCCGAGCGAGCGAACGAGCGAGCGGGCGTCTGGCTGCCTGACTGAGCGGCCGGGAGAGTTGTCTTTTCAGCACCACACCACTTTGAACAGCTCCCGCTGACGTCACTGCCTGGTTACGACGCCACGCCCACTTCCCTAGCGACTGAAAGACAGAGAGAGAGAGAGAGCGAGAGAGAGTGGCTATAGGTGTTTGATTTATTGATCAATTAACATCTATTAAAGTACAGTGAAGTCGGTTTTTGGGTTACTCCAGAAAATGTATTTTTAAAATAGAGACTTTACATTATATCCTCATTTATTATGTTTTGATTCACTTTCTGGGAAAAAGAAGCATGATAATAAATGTTTTTGGACAATGTACAGTTTTCTTGAAATTATTCTCATAATTGTAATTGTTGTCGTTAAAAAGTTATGTTAATCTATTACATAAATAGTTCTTTTAGGGATTAAAACTACCTTAATAAAAGAGTAAAGAGTTAAAGTAGTGTTATTTTTCAATCTGTGTAGTGTTAATTTAACCCAGTTTGGTGAGTTAAAATGAACTCAGACATGGTGTTAATAATAATTTGCTCAGTGTTAATTTAACCCAGTTTTAAGAGTTAAAGAAGGAACTCTGACAAAGTGTTAAATAATTAACTATTTTGAAAATGTTAATTCAACTCTGTAGAGTGTGGAGCTATAAAAACCCTGAAAAAATGTTAAAATCAACTCTGTGGGAGTTGATTCAACACTACAGTTTTTGCTGTGTACCTTATAAAGTATGGTAAAGTTGTTTTATTGTTTGTTTTATTACAGGAGCAAATCACAGTCAAGGTGACGTTGGACAGTTTCTGAAGTGAAATCTATGTTTAATATTCTGCAATAGCAAAGATGGGGTACAACCGCAATATTCAGATATGTTTATATCATATTTTGGCATAAAGTCAGCAATTTTTGAAAGATTTCATTTGTTGAATCTATGCATGTGTATTTTGGCATATGTAGTCTGCACTAAAAAGGACTTTGTGCGTCAAACCTGATTACTGCCAGACATGCTGAGTACAAGAAATCACTTAAATACAACCTGTCGACTAAGTGAAGCAAAACAAATCTAAAGAAATACCTGAAAAGTCAATGGCATCTATCGGGAAAGGGGTACAACACTATTTCTAAGGCTTTAGGAGTTCAAAAGCCTTAAATATGAGCCGTTATCCACAAATGGAGAAAGCTTGGAACAGTGGTGAATCTTTCCAGTCTGCCAAAACTCCTCAAAAAGCACACAGACGACTAATCCAGGAGGTCTCAAAAGAAGCCCGTGTCATATTTAGGAATGTAACAAAAACGAGAACCCAAATGCAGAACAACACTGGAGAGCAGACGGGCTTCAAAGCTGTATGACACAACAAGGAGCACAAAGGTAAACTAAGGCTTCTTATACACACAATAATGAGTGAGTGAGGACAACTAAAAGAAAGAATGCATCACTAAACAGAAACTAGGTGGAAAAACTAATAAACTCAAATACAGGATTACTAAAAATAATAACCCCAACATAAAAATAAACCCTGGAAACTTTGAGTTCATAATCCAACAATAAGTCAGAGACGGGGCTAAAATAGCATTAACGGGAGAGTTCAGGGAGAAAACCACTGCTGACAAAAATAACTCAGTGTCTCGTCTCACGTTTGCACGAAACATCTTCATAATCCCCAACTCTTTTGAGAAGATATTTTTTTTTGGATAAGACAAAGGTTGCACTTTTTGGAAGGTCTGATTCCTTCCACCGTAAAACTAACACAACATTTCATTACGAGAACATGAGACCAGCAGTCAAACGTGGTGGTGGTAGTGTGATGGTCTGGGGCTGCTTTGCTGCTTCAGGACTGGGATGACTTGCCTCAATTGGTGGAACCATTAATTATGTTTAGGAGAATGTATGGACATCAGCTCAAGCCCTGGTGCTTAAACACACTTGGGTTATGCATCAAGAAAATGACCAGAGACACACCAGTAAGTCCATCTCTGAGTCTAAACCGATTGTCGTTCTTGCAAGTAGAGGATAGCTCGACCAGTTATTAGGATCAGGGAGCGCACAGGTAGGTGTGGATAGTTTTTTTCCCTAATAAATAAAATATATTTTGAAATGCATTATTGTATCTTTGTGTAATATTAAAAGACTGTTAGTCTGAGTAAAGATGGCCTTTCTTAGCATGAAACCATGGCTGGAGGCAGTACATGTGTCATGAACCGAAGTTCAGTACACAAGCTGGACCCAGAAGCAGAGACAATACGCACAGGAGTACGAAAAATAAATTTTATTTCAACTAAAGGTGGGAGGGTCAAAGGAAAACACGCGAGAAACTAGAAAAACCAAGGGACCGGGGGATGAGTTACGCAGGAACGCCGTAATCGGGACTGTGGGAAGAGTCAAAGCGGGGCCGTGGGAGCCGGAGGGAGGGGTGAGGGTCCGAGGGGGAGCTCCAGGAAAGTAGAGGCGATCGGTACCGGAGGCGATCCAAACTCCAGATGGGCAGGTGGCTCAAAAACACGCCGAGCTGTTACCGTTGTGAGACGACTAACGGACTGGCGTGGAGCAGCTGGCTGGGCTGGATCAAATAGTCCACCTGATAATTGCCTGAGATGGGATGCAGGTGTGGAGTTAACAGCCACACCCGTGGGCGTGGGCATCCCATCAGCTCCTCGGACACCGGGCCGCGGACCATGACAACATGCAGCTCTACAGCTCTGGATCGGTTGTATCCAAAGCACAAACCTGTGCTTCAGAGACATGATTTGGACATGCAGCCTTGAAGAACTATCTGAAGATCAAAGAGGATCAAGAAGTGTTGATTGTCATGAACTTTGACCCTCATCCATTTGACCACAACCCCACTGAACATTTACAGAGTCAACTGAAGACTGAGAAAGCCAAAGATTTCAGATTTTCTAAGAAGCTCCTCGACAAACGTCTGTCATTGTTTTAAGATTAAATATCAGAGACTTTGTGGAATCTCAGTGTCTTATTGAACCAACTCCCCCGCTCTATCGTTTAGCTGTTTTGATACAACGCGAGGCTGACTTATCAGAAAGATGGATTAAATCACAAGACAGACACTTCAACTCATACTTGCCCGTAAATATATAATTTTCAGTATTCAAACTGTTGTTTTGAGGCAATGTGTGTGAGGAAAAGATACAAGTCTCGTCAGTCATAGGCTGCTACTTCATTTTGCACCTCAAAAGTGTCTGTTCACTGGATGCCAGAGGATTTACAGACTTTGGTTGCGAATCAAATGGAATATAGAAATTGTGTCACTTGCTCTCAGGTGTAAAATATAAATCCTACAAATGGTGGCTGTGAAACTTTCTGGAAAAATATGATGCAGCAGAAATGTTGTCTCAGCAGAGACAAAAATCACAGTAACAAAGAGAAAATGTTAGCAGTCAGAGCCGGGAGGCAGATGATCGGTACTGAAAGAGAGAGAAAAACACAAAAAACCCGGAATATATTCTTCTTTAACAGGGCCTGTGAAATGATATATTTATAACACAAGTCAAAAAGACTGCTTGATATGGCTCACATTTTATTCTGTTATGCATTTGGCCCTCTGTAAGTACACCGCATCGACACTTTGCATCGCCACAGGGTTTCAACTTCACTGGCACTTTAAAACATCAAGAAAGTTTGTGCAAAGGACACAAATTGATCCAAAATCTGATGCAAATACATGCTCGAGCAAGCTGAAAACACACTTTTCCACAGTTTTTGGAGAACGCTGGTGTTTGTGCAAGAAATGCAGAGCTGAACATTCCCAAATTTTTGGTCTTCTAACGCAGCTCACCACAGGCTTCATACACCTGCAGTAATTTATTATCACTCTAAGTCTATCAGCACTGACAGTTGGCACATTAAAGTTTCTCCAGATGTTCCAGATAAAGTTCAAATGTAGCCGACCGAGCAAACACCAGTGAGCAACACAACTGTTTGCATTTGGTCACAGGAAACCTTCATCCCAGTCTCAAAACGGTCTTTGTTCACTGACCTCTGTCTTTCTTTGGTTTTACTAAAAACCAAGCAATTATTTTTAAACACAGACATAAATGTTTTATTCTTGATTAACAGGGTCATATATATGTGAGTAATGTCACCACATTAATGACAAATTCACTGTTTCTAAATACACTATTTCACCAAGAACAAGCAAGTTATTTAGGAACTGTTCACAATATCATCATCATCCAAGAGCTACTTACAGAAGCAGGTGGGAATCACCATACATCCCACGATACGATATTATCACAATACTTAACACACGATACGATATTATTGCAATTTTTAAAAATATTTTGCGATATTCAGATTCTGTACATAAAGGTAAACTTTATCAATATTCATTTTATCTAATATCAAAGTCTCACACTCAGTCTTTCTCTCATTTCAGTTTTATTGTTGACAAACTGAACGGTTTGTATTACAGTCTAGTCCAACTTAACTGAATCAACCATCTGGTACAATTATAGCTATTCTGAACTATGCAGTTTATGAAAACTATGCAGCCCCTTCAGCAACTGAAGAATTTGAAAGTAAATTAATACAAAATATAATTTTACATTAAATAAAAAAGTTTTAAACTTAATTAAAATAAAACATGTCTTAAATTAAAATAAGTAAACTGTCATGTTTATTGCTGCCATAAAAAAGTTAAACACATTTGGACAGTGAAGGAATGTCAGGATTCTTGCTCAGAAAAAGGATCAACATGCTCTGAAGTCAGAGCACAAAAACCTTTTTGTAACAAAATATCGATTTCTGCTGTCCCTGTATCGATACATTATTAGCAAACAAAATATCACAAAATATATTGATTTTTCCCCCCACCCCTACATATTATATGAGATATTTCACATCAAAATGCAAAACTTTATCAAATATTGTGGGTTTTTTTTTTAAATTAAATGGTATTTTCCTATTTTAGTCAGGTACATGTACAGAAACAAAATCCTCACCATGAGCTTATACATTATATATAAACACAGATATCAAAAATGGAGAAGCATTTCTCAGACAGAATCGTGCACTTCTGTAGAAATATATTTGTGGAGATAGTTCACGTTTATCTGCAGCAATGAGAACTGACTAATCAAAAAGAAAAACACTCAAAACACTCATAGAAAGTGCCTGATGGTGGGATTTTTGTACTACAACATCAATTATGTGTTGTCTTTCATTTTGTTGTTGTTCTTCTTTGTTTCACTGAACTGAATTCTGTTTTTCTCATCTCGTTCGTTTTATGCCAAAAAAAGGAACCTACGAAACAAGCTGTGAGATGCAGGTGAGGATAACAGGGTAGGAGGGAAAAGCCCAAAAGCAGATCTTTGTGTTGTGTTGTTTTCCACTCCAGCGGCTGTAGGAATGAGTGTGTGAGCCTCCTACACACTGTCAGGTTTATCCCCAAACGAGATGCAGCTGCCGCCAGTAAAATCACTGCCCACCAGGCAGCGTTAGATACTCCCACAGGTGCCTTCATTTCCCCTTACTGAAAGTTGTCACATGTTTAAAATGTCATGAATGACATTTTTTAAGGACAGAAAGACAGCAGCAGGGGAAAACAAAACAAAACAAAGACATTAGTTGTTTAAAGCCCTCTAGATTTCTGGACTTTTCCTTTTCTCAAGGCCAGACTAACTGCTATAGATAACAAATGTTAGCTTCCAGGTTTAACACATCAAAATACAACAAAAAAATTCAGCAGTTTTATTGTGTGTCAGGGAAAAGCTGAGTGTAGAGTCGCTGCTACTCCAATGAAAAGAGCCAGCTGAGGTGGTTCGGCATTTATTAAGGAAGCATCCTGCAAGCTACTGAGGTAATGTGTTTCTGGTACGTCCACCTCAGAGCAAGGTTCAAGGTTCAAGGTTCTTTATTTGTTACATGTTATACAAGTATAACACACAGTGAAATGTAGCCTGACATGCTCTTCGACATGTGCAAAAATTGGGGGGGTAGAGAGAAAAGTGGATAGTCGGAGCGGAGCGGTCAGGAAGGCGTCTGGACGTGGCCACGCCATCTTTGATCTTGGAGCAGACCACCTTGGAGAGATTGAGGCTCTTGGCTGCCTTGGGAATCCTTCAGCATTCCCACAGAAGAGCTGCGGAGAAGGAGGTGTAGTAACGGTTGGACTGATACCTCACAGCCTGGGCTCAGATGAGGAGCAGGGGTCGATGGATAAATGGAATTTTATTGTTTTATATGAATCTTAAAAAAAACAGTTTGACCCCTCTTTGTGGAAAAGTACATTATGAATAAAGATTTGAACAAAGAGCCGACCCAAATTCTTTTGACACATTTGTTGACACCATGATCAGGACAGATCAGTTTTGAAAGAAGCCCACTGACTCCTTTCATTCACTTTGATTTTATATACTGTAGCTTACCACTTACTGTACTGGAAGCGTGATAAAAATGACCATATCTACTTTGTTTTCATGCTTACATCATTGCAAATTGGCACTGGAGCCAGTGACCGGTGAAGTCGCTGAGTCATTTAACCTGGGAATGAACGATGTCTGTACCCTTTCTCACTGAGGCAAAAGCCTAGCGATGTTAGCATGTGCTGGTGGCCTTTTTTTGTTGAGTATCAAAGGGGCTTAAGAGACCCTCCACAACTGCAAGCGTACCTCCAGGGAGTAAAGCGGCCATATTGGAATTGGGCCCGAGTGTGTTGTGGTACTTGGCTCTTTGAGTGTCCTCAGTCTACCACCTGGCTCATCTTATTTGCACATTCATATATAACCAGGATCCACCACAAGCATGCTAACTGGATTAGCATGCATGAGTGGTGTGTTTGATTTAGGTTACTCAACGTGCTCGTTGTGATGAGAGGATGACACCTTTTTTTCAATTAGTACTTTAGTAATGCTCAACATAACTACTGGCGCCATGCCATCCTTTCTTTTTGGTCCTTTGTCCTGAACACAGACTTTGTGGGGAGTCTCCTCTCTGCCAATAATGTTACTGAAAATATCGAAGTAAGTAAATTTAATAATAATAATAATCTTTCATACATTATATATATTTATTCTGTCACTGTCAGTGTTAAAAGAATTAGAATTATTTTAAAGGCTACTTTCTCTTATTAATGTATCACAATTGCCTGTGGTTACAAGTTATGTGGTATCAAAGTAATTAAACTGAAATTCTTGACTGAAATTTTTTATTTAATGCACCAAATCTGTGCATCGGTTCATGGTTGGGAGGTCAGAGGTCACATCTTGTAACTGGAAGGTTGCCGGTTTGATCCCCAGCTCTATCTGTCCTGGTCGTTGTGTCCTTGGGCAAGACACTTCACCTACCGCCTACTGGTGTTGGCGCGATATGGCAGCCTCGCTTCTGTCAGTCTGCCCCAGGGCAGCTGTGGCTACAACTGTAGCTGCCTCCACCAGTGTGTGAATGAATAGTGCTATATAAATGCAATCCAATATTATTATTAATGCTAGAAAGGAAAAAGGAAAAAAAGAGCTTACTTAAAGCATGTTTTTGTGCTTCACATAAAATACTCTCTTTGTATGATTCACAATTTATCAACTTTGATAACATGCATGTTTAAAAAGCACAGTTAGTCATTGTTTATAATAATACATTCAATAATCCTGATGTGGTTTTGTTTATGCTTCAGATCCAATAGATGAAAAAAGGATAGTTAATCATGAATAAGTGTTTGATAACATGGATTTCTTAAACTCAATAAGAAATTGCGCTTGTTTTAGTGTATCTACATCTGCAAAAGTATAACAAACTGTTAACTTGCCTACAGTTGAATCCTAATAGTAGTTAAAAGTGAAAGTATTAATAGATTTATTAACTTTAGTGAAGCATAATTAACTGTTGATAACTGAATAGATGGCTTCTAATAAAGTGTTTACCTCAATAAAGAAACAACAGAAATCTCAGTGAAGATTTAACAACTTTAAATGTGCCGCTTCTTACTTCTTATAATGGCTCACGCGCTGAATCTGCATTTCTATCAGATGAAGCACAGACGTTATTGCTCAGCTTCTTCAAGTAAGGCTCGTTAATGTGTAGTCAATGATATATTTAAAACTCTTTTCAGTGAATCTAATGTGGCATGAATGGGACATAATTACTTCCCCAATGCGATCTGGCAATGAAAATGAACACATGTTAATCAAAATGTTCTGACTGGTTGGCTTTGCTGTACATCTCACATTTATTTCAAACCCAAACGATCTGTCTTAACTCGGGATGAAGCGTGTTCGCTTGAGAGGTTAGACGGGCCCGGCTCTGACGTCTGAATGAAGTGAGGATTTATTGGTTACATACAGAGAGGAGAAGACAGAAGCCTTAAGACTTTGTTGCTACGTGATATTTGAGCTGTGAGCTCAGAGCGTGACCTCTCGAGTCCTCAGCAGGCCTGCAGAGACAGAAGCAAGGGAGATTAGAGAAGGCTGAGGAAGAGAGCTGTAACAATGAATTTGGGACATGGGGGATTGTGGGAGCTTACATCAGGGTGGTTGGGCGATCTGTGAGTCAGATAGCATCTAAAGTGATTTGCCATGCGGTATGCGAGCCGCACCTGGCTTCAGTCAATGGCGGAGGGCACAATAATCTTTTGCAACAGAATTCATTTTGCTAGTGAAAATCATTTTGATAGAAATTACTGAGCAAGGAAAAGATGTTACACATGATCAAACATTCAGTTTTTAGGACACCACAGTATTTTATTTCTTGACAGAGGGAAGCGCATGAAAATCATTTACATTTGTTCCAACGAAGAATTACGTTTATTTTCCTCCAAAACACGAGGTTACCATTATTTCTCATCAACCTTGATGGCTTAGATCCTACAGGGTTTAGTGGGATCTCAGATATCTGAGTACTGCTAAAGCATATAGTTAGGGCTGGACCAGGTGACCCTGAATCCTCCCTTAGTTATGCTGCAATAGATGTAGGCTGCCGGGGGATTCCCATGATGCATTGAGTTTTTCCTTTCCAGTCACCTTTCTCACTCACTATGTATTAACAGACCTCTCTGCATTGAATCATATCTGTTATTAATCTCTGTCTCTCTTCCACAGCATGTCTTTATCCTGTCTTCCTTCTCTCACCCCAACCAATCACAGCAGATGGCCCCGCCCCTCCCTGAGCCTGGTTCTGCCGGAGGTTTCTTCCTGTTAAAAGGGAGTTTTTCCTTCCCACTGTCGCCAAAGTGCTTGCTCATAGGGGGTCATATGATTGTTGGGTTTTTCTCTGTATCTATGAAGCGCCTTGAGGCGACTTTTGTTGTGATTTGGCGCTATATAAATAAAATTGAATTGAATTGAATTGAATTGAATACTGGTCAAAACTCTTTAAGAATAATGTTGAGGGGTCACCAGAATGTTTTGGCCTCTAAGTGGATATAACTTGATTATTAGTCAGTTTTTGGTTATATATAGGCTCCTGAACAGGAATAATAAAATATGACATTTTTAAGAGTGATTCTGAAATTTCTCTTAGTCTCTATCTTCATGATAGAGAGGAGACAGATTTGGGCTACGTCCACACGTGCCCAGGTATTTTTGAAAACGCAGATTTTTCTATGTGTTTGCACCTTTCGTCCACACGTAAACGGCGTTTTCGGTCACTGAAAACAGAGATTTTTAAAAACTCCGGCCAGGGTGGATATTTTTGAAAACTCAGTTTTTGCATTTACGTGTGGACGAGGAAAACGGAGAAAACGGAGAAAACGCAGTGTCAAAGGTGTGCGCCTTTTTTGACGTCACACTGTGCGCCACGTTATTGTTTCGCTGAAATGAATTTCTACAATACTGTTACTGTTAGTTGTTCTCTCTGCAGTGTTTAAATGCTTACATATACACACACAGTTACTGTCCCTCCACACATACCACTCGGTTCTGCTTCTATGCCCCAGCTTTGTTTACTTTTTCCCCACCGAGGCTTCTAGACTTCTGATTGGCCAACATTTCTGCACGGTTAGGAATATATCGCCACCTGCTGCTTTGGCATGTTCCTAGCAGCGTTTTCCTTCATTTCTGCCTTTACGTGTGGACGGGATTATTTTTTAAAACGAAAAGGGAAAATCTCAGTTTTCAAAAATACCCGTGTACGTGTGGACGTAGCCTTGGTTTAATGACACACGCAGTGGAACAGGTGCAGTTATCACTTTTTAGTGTCACGTTGCTGTGTGCAGGCAGGCAGTATGGAGGACCCAAAGTGCAGTCTGAGGCAAAATGTGAACTCAAAAGTAAAACTGAAAATACAAAATCAATTTAGGCAGGCAGGCAGGCAGAACACACAGCATAAGATGAGGGAGATCACAACACAGACCGAAGAAAACCCAGGGCTTAAATGCACAGAGGGAGTGATCAGGGAATGGGAGACAGGAGGGAAACACAGCTGGAACAAATCAGGGCTAACAAGACAAGGGAAGCAAAACCAGATACATTAACAAGAGACACAGACACAGTAAAAAAAAAGAAACATAACACAGACATGCGGACTTGACAAGGGGAGACAGAGCAACCATGGAACACAGAGACAAAATCAACCTTCAATAATAATGTAAAACTGAGAACTCTGGGTCAATGACCCAGGCGCCCTAACATCTAGATTAGCATCTGCAAGAAATCATGTGGTTAACCAAATCTGCAAAGTTCAAACAGCTGTTCTGACAGGTATTGTTTTAAAACGTCTCCCACTGCTCTCTGTTTCCATTTAACAGTACAAAGAAGAAGAACCAGATATTTTTCTTGATCCTGCCTATCTTTTAAAAAAGTCCTGGACCCGAGTCGCTAACATGCTGCATTTCACAAATGCATTAAAACTAAATAGATTCTTTCAGTCTGTTACAGTTTCAACCAAACTGATTACTTTCTCCGATATCAGATGCTTACATACTTTTGCAGAATCAATCGTGTCAATGAGTCTAATCAGAATCTTTTTTTCAGGCTAACAGTGTAACAGCATCTTCATCGCTCTGTGTCAGCCTGCTGCTGTCTTTGGCACGAGACGCAACCTGCTGTGCGCAGCTTTCTGTACAGGAACATTTGCAGCAGCCAGAGATTAAAGTCTGAAAATAAACCCACTGCTAAAACAAGAAACACTATTAGATGTGACGGCAAAACAAAGCTGGGGAGTCACCTGAGTGACCTGGCAATGATGCATGCTGGGTACTTCATTCAGCATGCGTAGTGCAAAGTTCAAAAATAATTTGTGGGGGCGGGAGGATTTGTAAATGTCAGACTATGTGCAACATGGTGATGACTGGGAGCTCTTTTCTTTTATGTGTTGGGAGGTTACAGTTCAACATCAGTCACCTGCCCACTCCTGCACAGCTCTGGCCAGTGAGAGTGTAGGTATTGTCTGATGGGAAGCTCTTTACTGTTTAAAGCATCCATCTGGCTCAGAATCAAACTGACACTTCCAGTTAATTTCCAAATCCTCCACCCAGCATGACGTCTAGCTCAAAACAGTATTTTGCAGCTGTGTTCATGTGGCGTTCCAACTGGAGGAGCACCACAGAGTGCTTTTAGAGGACTTTATCATTGTTTTTTAAATGCAAATACTCTTTGAAGAGACCGGACGGAGGCGCAGGTGCGAGCTGAATGATGATGAACTCCAGTTACAGGCGTTCAGATGAATTACGTAAAGTAGTCCAAAAGCAGCCTCTTGTCCCGTGAGGCCATTATCCATGACAGTAATTCCTGCTCCTGCCAAGACCAGCTCCTTGGTGTGTCTGAGTGGGGATAAAGTTGGCAAGCTCATATTTGCTGAGTAGCGCATATTCAGGACACCAAATAGAGGCCTGTTACTCTCTGACTGATGATCAGAAGAAGAGCAGGCTCTGCTTTGTTTTGTACGTGTACGCGTGCACAGTCTTGTATAGCTGGCATTGTAAGAACTAGCTTGACTTTTAAAGAATGAGGAGTGCAGCTTGTCAGACTATCAACAAGGGCAAAATGGTAGAATTAGAAGTGAGTGCTGCAGAGGCAGAAATAAAACTGGACATCAACACTGGCTGCAGCAGATGCTGTACAGAGAAGTACTGTGAATCACAGTAAATCACAGGGTTGAGCCAATGCCTCAAGTACAGCACATTTTTTACTACACCTCCAAACCACAAGAACTTTAGATACTCTTTTTAATCTATTGTTGATAGATAATAACTTCTTTGTCCAACAAAATCATCAGAGCATGTAAATGTACTCCAATGCTTACTTTTGCAGCAAGCAAGGCTTGACAAGGTTACCAACTGATTTGAAACAAACAAATGGATCATTTGGAAGAGACAAACCACTCGTTGCTGCAACAGATGTTTTTGGCCACTGTCATTTTTTGCAATAGAATCAGATGTTAATGTATTCAGATGAAAGGGCGGCGTGCTTAGTTACTGGGTTGTCAAACTGCAGCCGTTAAACTGTACAGGTGCAGTGCACAGATACAAATACAGTGCTTCATAAATTTATTATACCATGATACAAGGCAAGTTTTATTCCAAAGCTGCCCTAAATTAAAATGGTAATAATCAAAATAACCGTTTCATGTTTCTGGTTAATCCACCAGCATGTACAAGCTCTTTAACTGAAATTATACGTTTAATGCAAAAATATAATTATTGTTGTTATCCACGAGTTTCCAAATGTATGGTTTTTCAAATAAGGTACATAAACATAATAAAGCACATTATAATATTTTAAGATGACAAATTATAATTATTTACTTTTTCTGCTTATTTTCTCATTTGAATGGTATGCTTTATTAATTTGTGATTAGTCAAGGAAGGGCAGTGTGCTGATCAAATACGTATGAATTACTTATGAAAATGTGAATTTTTAACAGATTTTTAAAACAAGAAAAGGATCAAAACTGTGTTACTATCTTTTTTTTAATGACAGGAGATTTAATAAATTTAATATGCAGTGTATATGGTAACCAGATATGAACATATTCAGATGAGAGAGCAAAGTTATTTACTACTGTTAGCAGCTTGGTAGTCAAGCTGCAGCCATAAACCATATAGATGCAGTGCAAAGATACAAATATCTGTTATATAAAGGTAAATAAGAAGAATTTTACTCATTAAAATGTCTTGGACTGCCATGTTCATATTCATCAAGACATATATGAGTTGTTACATAATTCTGTAAAAATGTTTCAAAGGTTACCAAATATAAAGATTCGGTTCAACTGCTTAGCAGTAAGTTCAATATAATGAGCTAAAATAGCAGGTGAAATATTTGGCTACAATTAAAAGGCTCCTTATACAACAGCTATACCAGCAAGATAATGTGATTATATAACAGTGTTCCAGGAGTGCTTGCGTTGGGTATGACCTAATTTTGCCTTCCAAATGTGCAGGTATTAATCTGCCTAACGTGGTTTCCCCAGTTGGTTGAGGAATACTCATTGTATCAACTCCAACATTTTGTGTCTTGATGCATGCTCAATCATCCAGCTAAGAAAATCTGAAAAAGTTGAATGTTTGGGATTTCGTAAAAGTGTGCATGACATCACATGAGAAATCTCGATAAAGTATTTCTTTACTAAAAGAGAAACAATGAATGGCGTTAGTGGTTCTTCATAACGTGGTTGTCGTATTCCCTCTTTGATGTTCTCCTAACACGTTCTCACTCCCAAAGCGTAACATTTTACGCTAGGTGACAAATCGTCAACATATTACGTTTTGGGCTACCCACCACGTTCCTGAATGACGACCTCGGAAAAATGAGGAAATATGAGAACCGTATGGACTCAATCTACACATGTTCGCTCTTTCTTCAAATCGCTTAGAAACACGCTATTTAACATCATTAAAGTCTTGGTTAAGGTCAGGAAAAAGGTTATGGTTAGGGCTAGGGATAAGGTTAGGTTTAGGGCTGGAATACAGGGCTGGAACGTATATTACCGCGGGAGTGTCATTGCACTGGATTTCGCCCATAACCCGCCGCGTACCATAAGAACGCCGAAGGTCTCCTTTCGCATTCCTCAGGAACGCCGCGGGACGTGACAAAACGTCGGCATGTTACGCCTTGGGAGTGAGAACATGACGTGAGTCTGTGATACATGGTGATAGGTGGATGGTTCATCCAATCACCAATTTCTTGCCTTTTTCCAAACAGTTTCCAGGGTGATTTACACATGGTTCTTATGACAAACCATCTGGCACGGTAATAACCATCAGGTTATGACTAATGAGCTCTTTCACTTGGTCTCAGACTGTCATTAGTTCTTCATTGTTCACTACTGCTATGCCTTTCCTGAGAGATGCAAACATAAAGACATGCTTGTGAAGAACAGATACACACAAGCTTGCTCAAACAGTATCACCTTGTCTTGTCTTGTGTGCTATGTGAGCTGACTGGAGCCAAAACTACACTTATTGTATTGTCTATCTCACGTCACTTCTCATTACTGGCAATAGCAGTGCCTCTGGTTTCCTTTGTCTGTATCTATTTCTCTTCTTCCCCTAAACACTCAGCTTTACTTTGCTTCACTCCATCATTTGTTCTGCCCTTCTTTCCATTTCCCCTTCTTCTATTGAGAAACTCTGTCCTAACTCTTTGGGAGCTTTCATATTCTCCTCCAGTTAAGACCTAAAGCAGAAACCATGAGTCCTCACTAGCTCCTGTTCAAATGCCTTCTGTAAGCCAATGTAATATTTCATCATCTCAAGATCTCTTTCATTACAAGTATTCAAATGTTTTAGAGTGTTTAGAAACCTGCAGTCGAAATACAGTTCGATGGCAAGACCGATAATAAACTCCGATGTCACGTTTTCCCACCGTTACAATTAGGGATGGGTATCGTTTAGGTTTTATCCGATACCAGTACCAAACCGGTACTTTTGAAATGGTGCCAGTGCTTAAACGGTGCTCAAACCGGTGCTTAAAGAATGGAGAACACAAAATTGGTCCAAAACCCTCTCATGTTCAGCTGTTTTTTTGTAAAAAGATAACAATGTTAGCCTTTTCTGCAGCTATAGGGCATATATGGCATCACTCTTGGCTGGAAGCAGTGCTTAATCAATGGAAAAAACACAAACTTTGTCCAAAAACCTCTCATGTTTAGCTGTTTTCCACTTTTTCTTTGGTCATTTTAGCCTTTTTGGCCAGGGTGAAGGGAGTATCTGCCATCAAACAAGAAGACAGCTGCATGTAACTATGACGGTGTTTGCTAGTTCACCTTACATGCATTAATGTAATAACGTGGTTAGCGTACTCCACGTGAATTACACACGAACAACATTAAGCTACTCACGCAGAGAAGAACGGCTGCTGCTGCCATCATCATCCTCATCATTTCTGCTGCACTGGCAGGGCTAGGGGCCAGGACTCTCCTCTTCGGGTTTTTGGGGGATGTTGCTAACTCCGGGTCCGATAACAGGCACCACACCCACAGTAGATGTGCACGGTGTGAGGTCTCGCAGCAAGCTATCAAATACGGCGCATTTCTCAGCTTTAAAAAAAAACGCTATGCGTCGCCAGGTGCTTCATCGGATTTGAGGTGTTACCTCCTTTGACAGTATCACAGTATCAGCTTAAAGCACTTGTTGCAGCTGCTGAGTTTGCATCTTTTGCTGTGAAGTACAGCCAGACTTTTGACCTCTTCGTCTTGGGCATTTTTAATCTGTAGCTCTGCTCTAAAAGAACGTACGTACCTGGACCCGCCTACTATCCTCGGAAACATAAAATGATTGGCTAGAATCTAAAGTGTATCACAGCTCAGGAAATAAAGCACCGAAATGTGCGCTGCTTTTCGGTCTGGTTACTACCGTTTATGTCAGAACCGGTGCCATCATGGCTCCGGATACCGGCACCCATCCCTAGTTACAATGCTTCAGCTTTAGCTAAAAGTCAATTGGGCTGCCATGAAATTCTGACTCTGTGTCGAGAGTAAGAGGATTTGATGGATGATTTCAGAATTTTCGAGCAACAGGTCAATAAAAATGTGATGCTCCTTTGCACCTCTCAGCATACTAAGCTCCAACTCAGCAGGAATGAAAGGCAGTTATCCCCTCAGCACCATTTCAGCAGTTCAGACTTACATCAGCTCTCAGCTGTTAAGAACAGAAGTGTGTTTGTCGGCAGAAAAGCCTGAGCTGCCATTACGCAGGAGTTTGTCTCGGTGAAGTCTGTCTACCTGACGTGCTCTTATCTCTCCAGGCAGTCATTTGGTCCACAAAGCTGCTGTCAGTGCCCGGCTGCTGGCTGCTCTCCTTAATGAGGCCCGTTGATCCTCCTATACACAAACTTGACTACACATACGAGCAGCTGTTTTTCCTTCACTTCAGTGGACACTACAAAGGTTTACATACATACATACAGAGACTTTTAAAATTTGAGGTGCTCAAACACACACTTTCATTAGGAAATTTTATATTTAGGCTGTGGTCTGCACTACAAAGCAAGTTCAACATACTCAGGTAATTGTTTCCAGATCTGGCTTCTCTGAACCTAACATCAGCAGTGATCGCACAAAGGTGGTTATCAACTCAGTAAGTCAACAAAGACTTTCCCAATGGCCAGTTCACATGAAAGCGGCAGAGTCGGCGGCATAAAAACAATCCACAAGCACGTCTGCTAGCAGAAAAGAGGTATAATTTATATCAGATTAAACTATATCATTAGAAAAATATGAAAAGATTTACACGTAACAAGGTTCATTAATACAGGTTTTTCATTCCTGGCACCAGGGAGTAGACGGGTGAATGAAGCTACTGTAATGTTTTCTAAATGATGCATAAATGTGAACTTTGACTGGACATGCATTGTATTTATTTACATAGTGCTTTTCTAGTCTTAATGATCAGTCAAAGGACTTCAATGACTTGTGATATTTTAACTGCACGTTCATGCACCACTGCAATCTAAACAGTGCAAAGTGCTACACTAAGCTGTGCAAGATAATAGAGTTGTCAAATAGGCATACTGACAAATGTCATATAACGTCAACAAACACAAGGCTTTGGTTTAACTTTAAAAGTTTTTAAGTTGCTCAAACCCATAATGGAGAAAAACAAGGAAGTACAATTGTTGGGTGTCTCTAAAAACTACAGAATTAACCAGAAACTAAGTAAGTGGTGGTTTTGTTAATACCTTATCTAGAACATCACCTGCTCTGGAACAGGTTACTTCTGTAGTACAGGTTACCATGGTGATGTATTTAGTTAAGAATTGAACCACCTTTGTAACTGTGAAAACCCACAGGCTGACCTGAAATTACTTCTCTCAGTAGCTCTAATCTTCACACATTGCCCAGCCCTACACCGTTGCGCTTCCTGCTTACTTTAATTCAATCAGGTCTTCACTTCACATATTGTCTTATCATATGCATGAACTGGGGGGTTCAAACAGTTAGAAAAGTGCAGTTAAAGACTGCAAAATCTTGTCTAAGATTACGTAATTTGAGAATGAATGGAATAAAAAACTAAAATTGAATTGATTTAAAGATTTAGTGCATGTGGCATGTGCTCTTCATCCATAATAATACTGTTGCTATTACCATGAATAATAATAATAATAATAATAAAAACATATAGGTTGGCATTTCACTCGTTTAACCACAAAGAATTAATGATAAAGACCCTCTGACAGTCTGTCTCACTCAGACTAAATCTGTGAATGAACAATGGGTCTGTGGTAATCATCTTCACCGATTACCACAGACTATTGGCTGATAGATGTCCTCATCAATGAGAGCAATGACATGCCGCTGACCTCGGGGGTGCTGCAGACTTCTAATAGGATAAAAGTGACTGTAATTCGATTGGATAGGATTGGATTGTGTTTAACTGTTTTCTTATTAGAAAGCAGAGCCGGGGATTGACGGTTACGAGACACGACAGAAACAAGAGAAACATCTTCTCTGCGTTAGTCGCCTAAATGGTTTAATTAAGTCCAACACAATTCATTTTTGATGAGGAGTCCAGCTGGAGGTTGTTGGCTGATATTTGGCTTTTTCTGTCAGCCTAGCGCATCATTTTGTGTAAAGTGCACATGTGTGATCACTGCTGTCAACTGACTGCCGATGCATGTTGGAGTGATTGTAATAGGCAGAAAGGAGCAGGGGCAGCGTGGCGTTTTCCTCTAGGGCTAAAACCAGCTAACAAGAGCTACTCTATTAAAGATTATAAGATTAAAGAGGCTTTGAGCTGATCCACTCCCTAAGTGCTTTCACTCTTCTGCCTGCTTTAGCTTATCATGCATAACTGACCCTCGCTGGTTTTGAAAAGCCTTTGGCGATGGATGCTGACAGTATTTTGAATGCTGATTATACTGCATATTTACTACATTGTTAATGGTTTCTCATCTGCCTAATTATCTGTGCTTTATACACTGTTTTTTGCATCACACAGTGCAATCAAACTGTCTGTCAGTCATTCCCAGGTTTGGAAATGGTGTGACCTTTAAATGCCCACTTCCAGCCCACCAGACAACCACAAATCACTGCAATATGGTTTTGTTATAATACTAAATGATTACATACCATGACATAATACTGTATATTATCTAATACCAATAATATGGTGATTAATATGTTTCCTGGAGCCACTCTTCCAGCTTCTCCTCTGTTGTTTACCACTGTGGATTTTACATTCTGCTCCAGTTGTTCCTTCAGCCTCTGGTATGTCTCGATTTTCTTGTGCTTCTGATGTTTCTTTCTTCTGGGATTGCTACATCTATAAAACTGCCCTCTTCTGCTTTTTGTCAACCACCAAAAAGCTTGTGTGGTTTCTTCAGCAGGTGCTTGTCTGTTTTGACCTTGGAGTGCTGCAGGAACTTAGCCTGTAGCCTTTGTTGGTGTCTCCCATCAGGACTTGGGGACTGTGTGTGGCAGAGGTGTTACTGTACACTGTGGATGAGCTTTTCAGTATACAGTATGTGGCCCCAACTTTATTCTTATATCCTGTTACTATGTGCTGGACTTCTTTCACCTTTACACAGATTTACTGATCTGGTCTTGTGATCTTATGCTGCCATGATCAGCTCCTCCAGCTGGCCTTTTCAAACCACTGGTCGGATTCAGTATTTGATATCTTACATTAATTCATATACACACTCACACTCCAATGGATACATTGGGGGCAGCTGGTTTGGTATTTTTCCCAAGGATACAGGGACAGGAGATCAGTCCACTGACCTGCTGATGAGTAACACCTGAAGCACAGCCTCCCCACTTTGCAATGATACAGCCCATGCAGGGGCTTGGTCCTCCATGACAGTTCCTCCTTCTTTCTCCTGCTGGAGCGCCGCAGTTAATGAGTCAGCAGAGCGTTCACAACTCTTGTGCACTGTGCGCCTCAGCACCTCGGTCTGTAACTTTGCGTGGCCTGCCACTTAGTGTCTGAATGGCTGTGGTTTCTAAACATTTTCATTTTGAAATATCACTACTTACATATGATCATGGAATATTTCACAAACTAACATTGTACCAGTGACATCCTATTACCAAACTCGACTTCAGTGAGCTCTCTGTAATGATCTATTCTTTCACAATTTTTTGTAAAAGCAGACTGAATGGAGAGGAGCTCCCACTGTCACAGTGGGAGTGAAAATACATGAATACACCGATTAAGAGGATTTTAATTACTAGCACAGGTGCTACATGTATTACCCTCAAGCAGTGTGTGCCAGGAACTCTAATAACATTAATAATAATACTTAATTTGATATCTCAAAATTAGATATCAAAAGGCTGGTGTAGGCTTTTCTAGGTATCAAAATAACTGCCCAAATAATCACCCAGCATGGCTGGTCTCCTCGCGGGCTATTTGGATTCGCTAGTGCTAGGAATGTTACTAGCTAGCTAATTAGCTAGTTTGGGTGATCCAAACAAATCACAAGACATCTGGAAGAATGTAAAACTGGACAGACAAGAACGATCCATAGCACCACATTTACAGAGTGTAGAGAACCTTCGGTGAAGCAAAATCAGAAGTACCTTAAAATCACCAAATATGGTCACATCTGGTTACACTTGGTTTAATCAACAGTCTGTGAACAGTATTCTAGCTTTGATTCATTTAAACCTTACTTAAGAGTTTAATCATTTGTGTTTTAGTTGCCTTTTGTGTAAGTTCCAAAGACATCTTTATAAATGATGATCATCCTGAATTCCTGAATAACGCGTGTAGATTTCTGTTACTTTTTAAACCTCGAACAGCTGAAATAGCTATTCATGCTGCAGAAATCCTCTGGAGTAGGAGAAGGCCACTAGCAATGACGCAAATGGTAAATGGCCTGTATTTGTATAGCACTTTACTCAGTCCCTAAGGACCCCAAAGCGCTTTACACTACATTCAGTCATTCACCCATTCACACACTGGTGATGACAAGCTACATTGTAGCCACAGCCGCCCTGGGGCACACTGACAGAGGCAAGGCTGCCACTGGCGCCACCGGGCCCTCTGACCACCACCAGTAGGCAACGGGTGAAGTGTCTTGCCCAAGGACACAACGACCGAGACTGTCGGAGCCGGGGCTCGAACCGGCAACCTTCAGATTACAAGATGAACTGTCAACTCTTGAGCCACGATCGTCCCCTCACTGTAAATGGTAGAAATTATGTCATTGTGGATAACACATGTCAAAACTACAAATGTTAAAACTACAAATGGAAATGCTAATGTGAATCTGCTGAATGTCATCATTGCAGTACGATGCTTACCTTCAGCATCACTGATACAGTTTCAAGATAACGTAAGTCTGAAGTATAGAGGAAAATCAAGAGAAGCAGACCGAAAGCAGGGGTGAATGTGACCATACAAAATGAACAGAAATATTTG
Source organism: Neolamprologus multifasciatus (assembly GCF_963576455.1). Lineage (NCBI taxonomy): Eukaryota > Metazoa > Chordata > Actinopteri > Cichliformes > Cichlidae > Neolamprologus > Neolamprologus multifasciatus. Next base: position 4,505,705 of record NC_140445.1, on the reverse strand, counting down.
CGCCAACAGGCAAATAGTTTCTGGTAAAGAGTGAAAAAGACTGCACATTTATGAATCTGCAAAATTCAATAATATAAACACAAAAAAAGATGTTTGCTGAAGGAAGTTCTGTCACACCAAGGTAAATAAATAAATAAATGGGAAGTCTTGTGTCTCAGTAAAACGGCCCCTCTGTCTAAATGTGGTGTATGTTATTTTACCAATTTACTGCGAGCCCTGCCCAGTCTTGTGTCAACATAAGACCAACATCAGGGGCCAACATTTGGTCAGCAGAAATGCTGGCTTTGACTTATGGGCTAAACTCAGTGTTTGAGACTACTGTAGCTCCTTACAAGACATGTAAGACAACACATTCTGAACATAAATCAAGTGCAATTATACAGTATGGGATCGTGTGTGTGTTTAATGGGTGTTCAACATGAGAAACATCTGTGACACAGTAGTACAATGTGGAGCAAAGAACAAGTTCAACAGTAAAACTGTCCACCGAGTGTGTGAATTAACTGGCTCTGAAACACACAAACACACACTCCCACCCACACTCCCACCCACACTCCCTTTCCATCCACCCTGTTATTTCAGGACAGGGTGGTGGACTGAACAGCTCTTTAAGAAACGTATTTATATCTTCAAACTCTCGGATGCCTTGTCATTAGACTGTTTTATATAGCTGCGAGGATGGTTCCACCCATCGCAGCTCCACTCCCACACCACTTTTTTATATCTCCATTTCTCATCAAGGCCGGCACCTTTGTGGTTTTAGTTTAACAGGACCAGCACAAAAGTCTCAGAACATTTTTAGCAGGAGCAAACATCTGGCTGTGCCACTGTAAGATAATAAGTGGCCAACTTTTCCATTGAGTTCCTGCTTTCTCCTTTTTGATTCCCCTCAGGGAGTCTTAGCTTCTGAACATGCACCATGTAACTGGTTAACCGATTTAAGATTAGGGTTAGGAGTGATTTAAAACAACAACAACAAAAAAAAGCACCCTAAACCTGGAGTTTGAGTCTTTATATTTAATTTTGATATCTCAAAACGAGATATAGTCTAGGCTTTTCTAGGTACCAAAATAACTGCCCAAATAATCACCCAGCATGGCTGGTCTCTTTGTGGGCTATTTTGATTCACTAGTGCTAGGAATGTTACTAGCTGGCTACCCACTTTGAGGTAATCATTACAAAGAACTCAGTCTCAGGAACATTTGTGAAATAGTCACAAAATTTTCTCCACTCATTCATGTTCCTGGTCTTGTCTTTGTTTGACAAGACTTCTGGAACAATGTCAAATTGGACCAACAAGACCGATGCATAGCACCACATGTAGTGAAAGCTAAACATAACATATCAGTTCATACGCTTCATGCTAACTGTCAGCAGGCTAATATAGACCTACTGGTTTGGTCCTGTTTTGCAGCCACAGGACCTGGGCAGCTTGCAGTCAGTGACGCGACCATGAATTCCTCTATATCTGGAAGTATTCAAGAATCAAATGTGAGGCCATTTGTACAACAGCTAAAGCTGTACTGAAACACAAAAGAATCAAGGTGTCAGAGCCGTAGTCCAGATTTCCACCATACTGAAGTGCTGTGGTTGAAAGCTGTTCATAAACAATGCCCACAAATCTCAATGAACTGAAGCGATGTTGTAAAGAATAGTGGGACAAAATTCTCCCACTATGATGTGAAGAACTGATAAAGTCAAACAGAAAACATTTACTTCAGGTTATTGTTGCTAAAGGCGCTTCTACAAGCATGCACTTAGGTTTTCACAGGACTGTACAGGGTCCTGTGAAAACTTTATTTTCACATGACTGTATCTATCTTTGATATACAGGAAGGTACAGTGTGGGTAAGGAGGCAATATGAGAAGGATAGGGATGGGTTGGGGTGAAGGGAAGAAGGCAGAAGAGGGAGGCTGGGAGGAGTTGCATGCATTGAGGGAGGAGGTAGAGGTAAAATTGGTGTGTAATTACTCTCCTACCCTCTGAAATTAGAGGGGAGGACATTTCTGCTGACCTTCTACTGGTGCCTGATGTCTGCACTGGCGCTGCTTCTCCGCTTCTTTCATTTTTATTCCTCAGTTCCACCCATCTGGAGTATCACAAGGAGTTTGCTCTCAGCATATCATATTACTATGGGAATGAATTCAATCCATAAACTGCCCGTAATTATGCTCAAACGGGTTATGTACTCAAGTGATTCACAACTGTATCTCAAAGAAAATAAAATCTCTGATACCAACAGGATGAGGGAATAAAGTGGAATTGATTTTCATGAATGTATTTTATTAGCAAATTATTGGGCAGAGATTTAAAATTTAAATTTCTTTACAGGTTCACAAACTCCTACATGACAAAACACTGGGCTAAACTCAGGGGTTAGAATGGAGTTTGGCAAAACCTCAAGAACAGAACTGGGTTGTTCTAGTGCAGCAGATTGTAATGGAAAACTTTATTTTATAAATGGAGCAACCCAATTTGGGGTAACGCAGTAAGATATAAACATTATTTTGATGTATTTATCACCTAATTTGGCAGCTATGGTGCCCAATGGCAGCTGTGATAGCCTCCAGCCCCCTGAATTGGATAAGCAGAAGAAAATGGATGGATGACCTTACTTGTTATGCACAAGCAAAAACAAATGTGGAACAGCATTTGCTTGTGTTTTTGGCTAACAATTTAAATCAAGACCAGTTCACTGTTTTTAGCTCCGCTTTGGTTCTTATCAGCTTTAGATAAATCTACCTGCTCTGTCACCTTTAATCTTTTAGCTAGCTGGTCATTAAGTGATGACGTGACGAATCCTACTTCCGGGCCTAAAGTAGTCTGCGTTTAATATGGCTTTTGTGTTGTTAACATGTTTAATGTTTTGTATTTTCTTCTATTTAATCTCAAAAAGCTCCTAAAACAGTCAGTGATCACTGTTGACCTCCCTTGGCTTTTATTACCGCTAATCATTTATTTAAGCTCAGTTTTTAAAACCTTAGGATGTAACTACAGCCCAGCCCATGCAGCAGTATATGAATGACTAACCTCGTATTGTGGAAAAGTTATCTCAGTTGTTCTCCTGGCTGAAGCCTGGTCCGTTTACAGCATCCTGCCATGCGATTACATTTGTTCCTGACCACCGAGAACACTCACGTTAACTTTTATCGAGTGGAAAAAAAAAGTTAGCTTGTTTATATTATGCTAACATAGCTGTGTCGCTAGCGGTCACGTAGCACATCATTATATACCAGCTAGCCAAACTTCAGTAACCCTACAAACGTCACTTCTGTTTAGTTTTCTGTCTTCATTTATGTTGGAAGTGATAACAGAGCTGTACGTTTTAATTTGTTTCCAAAACCCCGCAGTCAGGACATGCTATAGATGCTATTAGATAGAAGCTAGCGAGCTAACTTCCTGCTAACTTCTAACTCCATTAAATGTCATAAATTCCGTTTCCATGGATGCCTGGATGTTAAACTCAATTGTTACACCTGGTAGAGCAGAACGCTGATCATTTTATTAAAGAGGAAAGACTTTAGACAGTTTTTCAACTCTCAGTAACGCCATAGTGATCGTTTGATATATGGACCTGCAGCGGAGTTTAGGCCCAGACACGGCTAGTGACGTCAGACTTAACGACCGGATTCGTGTTATTTACTACCATTCTAAGTTATGGACTACTAAGTTTTTATTTCTGGGATGCAAGTCCAAAGGACCAAGTCTAAAGCAAAAGAAGTAAAAGGGGCTGTTAGTGGTGACCTGCACCACCAACAGCCCCTTTTACACATCACATCATTATCTTATTAATATAATATATAATATGGAGCAATGCAGCTTTAGATGCTTCCATCATTGGTGTTGGAACAAACCAGCATTACTCAGTCTGCAAATAAGCTTGACAAATAGTGCAGAACAGCACCAACCTGAAGTGATTCACTGTGTTTTGTCCAACACATGGAAGCAATACATTTCTCTTTCCTCCCTCATGTATTGTCTATTGCTTCTTCACACATCACACACTCACGTTGGAGTGTCTAGTGTTTCTCACATTTCAATCACATCCACAGGTATTACTATAGATGACTGCCTCCACGTTATATAGTATATGTAAGCATATAAAAGCTTGCAGAGCTAACATCTGGTCTTGGTCAGTTTGTTTCTTGTGGGGAAATTTGAGTTGAGTCGTTGAGTCGTGTCTTTCAGAATATTTTACTGTGCAAACACAGCAACAATGGCAAAGGCAGGATGTTGAGCTGGTGAAGAGGAAAACTCATTTTCGTGATCTTCTTTTGGTACAGTGTGTGCAGCTCTGTTTTCACTCCTCAGCTTCTGGCAGACTGGATATTTTTGCTTCACAAATAATACTTGAAGGCAGAGTCTCTTTTGAGGCAGAAGAAATATCTTTTTGGTTAATTAAAGTTTCACACAGCCAAAGGGCCCCATCTTACATTTGGCTGACAAAACCACTGGATGGGAAGAAACTGTCACTGATGAAATATGTGTATTTGAAGAACTACTAGATAAGATTTTGCACTGTAAAGTTTGCTATCAGTACAACCTGAACAAGTCAGAGCAGAGCTCAGATTTAAGTTGGGTTTGTTTGTTTTTTACTGGTATTGGAGAAGCAACAAACTGCTTTGCTGTGAGTAGCCATTAAAATGATCAAACAAATGATGCCTTCACAACTAGATTGGACTGCTTGATACTGAAGTTTGCTATTCATGCTTGTTTGACCATCAAGAGCAAATTTGCTTATAAGGGGGGAACTAGCTATATAGTGCACATCCTCTCAGATCACAAAGTATTGTGATTCTGAAAACCGTCTTTTGTACCAGGCTCAAAAAATACTTGAAGTTGAACATTTGGAACTTCCCTTTTCCTTTACCATCAACCACTTGCAGCAGATGGCCTCCCCTCCCTGAGCTTCCTTCGCCTGCACGTCTCTTCCTGTTAAAAAAACAAACAAAAAAAAAACAACAGTTCTTCCTTCCTACCATTGCCAAGTGTTAAAGGTATGTTACGTTCCCCTGAGGGGTCTAGGCGGTGAGGGGGAAGTAACAAAAAGTGTCCGGGTCAGAAAAAGGAGTCAAGGAGGCAAAAGGGTTAAATTAAAGAGTTTATTTAAAGTAGCTCAATTAAAAGAGACGGACAAGCCGCTATCACCATTTAAGGAAAACAAACAAAACTCAACCGTTGGTCAATACAGTAAAAATAAGTCAAAAGAGAGCAGCTCACTAGCTGCAAACACCGCAAAACACTCAGCTCACTAGCTGTAACCGCACTAATGACACTCTGGCCCAGAGCTCACCTTTGCCTGGGCTTAAATACTTTTAATTACTGACGAGAGTCAGCTGCACAAAAGAAAGGTGGCAACTAAGGCAGGAGAGATGGTCGGACACGCCCACACAGACAACTTCAGGAGGCGGCCCTGCTAGGGCCGTAACAGGTGTGATAAGGGATCCTCTGCTCTTTGGGGTTCTGTCTCTAATATTGCAGAGACTTTATCATCCAGTACAAAAGGCCCTGTTGATGTCGTTGTTGTTGTGAATTGAACTGGAACGCATTCACAGTTGTGGGCATACACACTACAGCAGTGTTCATTCACACAATAATCCAGTGCAGTGCTACCATAATCTGATTAACTTCTCATAGTCTTACTGTACTCCACCTGTCTATTCTGATGTCTGCTCCATACTCTTCATTTATAAAATTTCACCGTTGTTACTTATTCAACTTTTTAAAGTTTAGTATTAGGACTAGAGTATCATCTAGTCCTACTACAGTCCCTATTAACAACAATAATGGAGACAGTGTTTGCTGATCACAGGATAGAAGCAGAACCTTGATACTAATGCTGATGGGAGGAGGGGGGGTGGAGGGCTTAATACTCCTGAGACATCATGTATGTGCTGTAATACAGACCTGCCTGTGGAAAACTCTGCTCAGCATTCTTTCAAAAGCTACTCCATAAGTGATGCCATTTCCTTACACTTAAGCTAAGACATGGAAACTTCCAGGGACAGGAACAGTCAGATTTTATGCCAAGTGTTTGCATTTTTAAACCTTGTAATATTAAAAAAATGTAATAATTAGTGGAAAATATTACTACTTTTTAATTTATGTGAACAATGCATGTCGTTTCATAACATAAAGTGCTTCGTACAATGTAGAAAATATTGATATATTTGTCATTCTTTGTAATATCAGTAGTAGTAGCAGCAGTAGATAAGAGGCCATTAGTTTGTTAAAATTCAAATACATATTACGCTCAAGTCTTTGCTTTACAATATAAGGCGCCTTGGGGAAACTGGTGTTGTGTTTTGGTGTCATCTAAATTAATTAACTAATGACAAGACAAAAAAATAACATAACTGGCCCAAGAAATGTAAAAGTCAAACAGTTCAAGGGTGAAAACAGGAGCCATAAATTCACAGCAAACACACCGAGAGGGCAATAACTCTTATTTCCCTTGAGTTTAATGTTTTGTTCCTTTTATCCTGGAAGTCACATGGAGAAGCTGGAAGTGATATCACACCTGACTTGACTGCATTCTAGTAGCATTACTTGGAAGGTCGAGTCACTCGTCAACTACTAATGATATTTTTTTCTTTAAAAATCAGCTGCTGAATGAACGGCACCTTAAACCAAGCATATATAAAATATTAAACATGTCACACATCAATCTGTAACTGCCAGTTGGTCATTTTGGGGCATTTTGAGATATGGTTAGTGACCCTCAGGTGTTGGCATGTCAGTCAGCAGTTTTGTTCAGTTTCTTACCTCAAAGTTGAGAAAAGTTTAGCCAACACAGTCTACTCAATGCCGTCTGCCCAAGTTATTCAGACTTCTGCCAGAACTCCATAAAATTGAAGGTCATTAGAAATCCTTTGTATGCATAAAAACTCTAAAGGTAGTTTTTATGCACATTTTTCCGTTAGCCGATGTCTATAAATCTATAAATGAATGATTAGTGAAGGGCCTAAGCATAGCTTCTTAATGATACAGGAGCAGATAAGCTCTTATTATTATTAAATGTCAGTGAATATATATATAAAAAACACCCAGCACGCCCCTGTGGGCGGTTTATCCTTCAAGCTCGGGTCCTCTACCAGAGGCCTGGGAGCTTGAGGGTCCTGCGCAGTATCTTAGCTGTTCCCAGGACTGCGCTCTTCTGGACAGAGATCTCTGATGTTATTCCCGGGATCTGCTGGAGCCACTCGCCTAGCTTGGGAGTCACCGCACCTAGTGCTCCGATTACCACGGGGACCACCGTTACCTTCACCCTCCACATCCTCTCGAGCTCTTCTCTGAGCCCTTGGTATTTCTCCAGCTTCTCGTGTTCCTTCTTCCTGATATTGCTGTCATTCGGAACCGCTACATCGATCACTACGGCCGTCTTCTTCTGTTTGTCTACCACCACTATGTCCGGTTGGTTAGCCACCACCATTTTGACCGTCTGTATCTGGAAGTCCCACAGGATCTTAGCTCGGTCATTCTCCACCACCCTTGGGGGCATTTCCCATTTTGACCTCGGGACTTCCACGTTATACTCGGCACAGATATTCCTGTACACTATGCCGGCCACTTGGTTATGGCGTTCCATGTATGCCTTGCCTGCTAGCATCTTGCACCCTGCTGTTATGTGCTGGATTGTCTCTGGGGCATCTTTACACAGCCTGCACCTGGGGTCTTGCCTGGTGTGATAGACCCCAGCCTCTATGGATCTTGTACTCAGAGCTTGTTCTTGTGCTGCAATGATTAGTGCCTCTGTGCTGTCTTTCAGTCCAGCTTTGTCCAGCCACTGGTAGGATTTCTGGATATCAGCCACCTCCTCTATCTGCCGGTGGTACATACCGTGCAGGGGCCTGTCCTTCCATGATGGTTCCTCGTCTCCCTCCTCTTTCTTGGGTTTCTGCTGCCTGAGGTATTCACTGAGCACGCTGTCAGTTGGGGCCATCTTCGTGATGTATTCTTGGATGTTCGTTGTCTCATCCTGGACTGTGGTGCTGACACTCACCAGTCCCCGACCCCCTTCCTTCCGCTTAGTGTACAGCCTCAGGGTGCTGGACTTGGGGTGAAACCCTCCATGCATGGTAAGGAGCTTATATATATATATATATATATATATATATATATATATATATATATATATATATATATATATATGTATATGTGTATATATATATATACACATAAACAAACCATTTTTCACCCAACATACTGTCATGTAAGTTGATGACTCAATGCAGTCCTGTGAAATTTCAATTACAACGACCACCTTTGGCAACAATACCTTGGAGTAATCTTTTTCTGTATGACTTTCAGTTATCTGACATAATTGTGGAGAAAATTTGGCTCTTCACTTCTTTATCCACTCGTCTTTATAACTAGCTTCAGTTCATTGCGGTTTGCAGGCATTCATTTATGCACAGCTCTCTTAAGGTCACACCACAGCATTTAAATCTTTTTCAGCCACTATGTTGTAGATTTGCTTCAGATCATTGTCCTGTTGAAAGACCAATTTGGGCTTTGGTTGTCAGACAGATGGATTCACATTTGACTCTAGAATTTACTGGTATACAAAAGATTTCATGGTCAACTCGGTAACTGAAAGACGGCTGGGTCCCGTGGCTGCAAAAGAAACTCAATTCATCAGCCCTCCACTGCCGTGCTGTCAGTTAGTAAGCTAGTAGGCTGTTTTTGTTTTTTTTGCTGATATGCTGTGTTTGGGTTTCTCTAAATGTGGGGCCGTTGATTATAGTCAAACATCTCCACTTTGGTCTCGTCTGTCAAACAAAGCATTGTTCCAGAAGTGTTGTGGTTTGTCCAGATGCAACTTTGCAAAACTAAGCCATGTTCCTTTTAGAGAGAAGTTTTTTTGGTTGTTGTTTTATATTCTGGCAATCCTTCCAGACAAGCCACACTTGTTCAGTCACTTTCTAATTATGAACTTTAACATTTAACATGTTAACTGAGGTCTGAGAGTCCGAGGATTGGCAACACGTCTGACCCTGGGATGAATTTCCAGGAACAAGCAAACTGCACAACGTCTGCTTTTATATGTCTGCTGACGATCACTAAATCAGATGCATCGGATTAACAGTACCTTAGTGGCTCTTACCTTCATATTTCCTATGTAAGTAGTAAACACGTTCTCAGTTTTTAATACGACTTTTTAATGCAGTTTGTAACACAGATGTTTCTAATTAATCTCCATTATGTGCTTATGTGACCTATGTATGATCACAAAAGGGCTCTCTAGGGTTTGCAAATTTATCAGCAATTTGCAAGTAAAAACAATCACTTGTGAAACGTGATACTGGCACCACAGTGCCTTTGTGGCCAGTGTTTGTTTGAAACAGAAACTGTTGAGTCGTGTCTACACACTTTTGAAAAGCTTTGTTGTGGCAGACTCAAGTAACAAAAGGTTAACATATTTTAGACCCAGTAAAAAGTTCTCCCAGACTCTGCCAGTAAACAGAACACAGCTCATGTTCTGTCTGTCTGCAAAGGAAGTCCAAAGGGAACCAAAAGGTGGAAAAAGCAGCCAGTGCGTGGGCTCTATTTTGTACCAGCCTGTGATTTAAGCTGAAAACATTGCCTGGTGGTGCTGTAAGGAAGATCATCCGGTAGCCACGCACTCGTGGCTACCGGATGATCAGCCAATGTCAGTGTTTGCTGGTAATCATCTGTACTTGATACCGGTAGCAAGTTATAATGCCCTGTGCACATCAGATGGACTCTTTAATGCAACATTACATATTTATGAGTAATAATGCGATGATGACTTATGGCGAAACTGACAGGCAATCATCGTGCCTTGTGGACACAATGAGAACTTCCTGGCATATAGACGAGCACGCTCTGTAAGTGATCAATTAAGCCTCAGCCCAAAACAATTAGTGACAATGTAATGAAACCAGGATTCAAGAACTTCAGCTTCACTTCTTGCTTCCACAAGGTCTTCACCTTATTTGCTGGAATCGATTGAGTCAGTGTTTGCCTCTCTACAGGAAAAGCTGTGGATGAATAGCCAAGCTGAAGGTGGTGACATTGGTGTATTCATGCAATCTGCAATGCTCGTGCGAATGTTTCTCCAATTGGATTCTGCAGCTCTAAAGCCATGCCTGTTGCTCTGTGTTCAGAGGATTATAAACACCAATGTAAATGGTAACACGCTCATGTTTAGCATGGTAATTCACAAAACTGAATCAAAAAGCTGTGAAAAAGGAGCAATGATTCATGACAGTTTGCTGTCTTTCAAATAAGAGACTGAGAGTAAAATCTGACACTTTTAGCTTTATTTTAAGGTCGGTTTGGCTAAAGGTGTCTTAAAATATGCCTGTAAATTCTTATTAACACAATATCTGAAAGATGCTGTGTTATAGCTTTTGAATCTCTCTACTTCAGTTATCATTTTATAACAAGATCATTAAAGTAATATAACAAGAGAGGATTGTTTTTTACTGATTCGTTAGTAACACTTAAGTTAGTTTTAATGAAAACGTGGTCGCCTGATTCTGGCAACAAATGGAAAACAAAATAATTTCATTTATATTTAAAACAACAACAAAAACAACCTCAACGGCAAAAGACACAGGCGTTAAAAAGCATAAAAATATACCAGCTTTAATGGCCACAGAAACTCAGAGGGCATCAAATAGCAAATTAAACAGTTGTGCGACACTTGGCTCCTGCATTCATTTGTAATTTTGAAAAATTATGGAGGTCTTCTTGAGGGTCAAAAACTAGCTTCACTACCTCAATTTCATTTTGATAGTAATTATTATTAAGCACACTACTTGAGCAAGGTAGTTTGAAATTGCTGTGCACTCCTACGCAAAATCTGATGCAGTGATTTTCCACAGATATACAAAAAAGGGAAAATTGTTGAAAGGGTTGGAGGCCTCCACTGTGATATATAGATATTAGCATTATGAGTGCAATTAGATCATTTTTAGTCATTTATTATTTCCCATATGTGTGTGACAATGTTAGTAGACCAACAATGAAAGGGTGGATTTCAGAAAGAAACAAAAGTTAATCTGTAAAGGTTACCAAAATGTTCAGCATCCAGCGTGTCATTACAGAACATGTAGATTCTGCCCAGCCTATTTTAACTGCACAGAAACATGAGCTCGGTCCCACCGCATACATGGTTAAAAGCAGACCGCAGAGTTTTGTCTTGAGCCAGCAGGCTGCTGTTTGGCTTCTGTCATTATGCGAGCAGAGCTTTGGGTGTGTCTAAGAGGCAGCCAGCCAGAAACTGGAAACCGTGGCTCAGCAGTGGAAACATCTGTCCTCATCCACTCCAGAGTGGGATCACACTGCCACCTACTGTAGACACCTGGTACAACTGCAATTTGTTTGAGCTAATTTTTTAAAATGATACATTTTAGTTTAAGCTGTTGATTTGTTTTCTATGTTGTATTGGCAGTCAAACCTGGGTTTATTTACATTTTACATAGTAATAGCACTCTTGGGGTATTTTTGACCAGGACATGTCCTTCAACGCACATATTAAACAAATATGTAAGACTGCTTTCTTCCATTTGCGCAACATCTCTAAAGTTAGAAATATCCTGTCTCAGAGTGACGCTGAAAAACTAGTTCATGCATTTATTACTTCCAGGCTGGACGACTGCAATTCATTATTATCAGGATGTCCAAAAAACTCACTGAAAAGCCTTCAGTTAATCCAAAATGCTGCAGCAGGAGTCCTGACAGGGACTAGAAAGAGAGAGCATATTTCTCCTGTTTTGGCTTCCCTTCACTGGCTTCCTGTTAAATCCAGAATTGAATTCAAAATCCTGCTCCTCACATACAAGGTCTTAAATAATCAGGCCCCATCTTATCTTAATGACCTTGTAGTACCATATCACCCTATTAGAGCACTTCGCTCTCGCTCTGCAGGCCTACTTGTTGTTCCTAGAGTATTTAAAAGTAGAATGGGAGGCAGAGCCTTCAGTTTTCAGGCCCCTCTTCTGTGGAACCAGCTTCCAGTTTGGATTCGGGAGACAGACACTATCTCTACTTTTAAGATTAGGCTTAAAACTTTCCTTTTTGCTAAAGCATATAGTTAGGGCTGGACCAGGAGCCCTGAATCCTCCCTTAGTTATGCTGCAATAGGTGTAGGCTGCCGGGGATTCCCATGATGCATTGAGTTTTTCCTTTCCAGTCACCTTTCTCACTCACTATGTGTTAACAGACCTCTCTGCATTGAATCATATCTGTTATTAATCTCTGTCTCTCTTCCACAGCATGTCTTTATCCTGTCTTCCTTCTCTCACCCCAACCGGTCGCAGCAGATGGCCCCGCCCCTCCCTGAGCCTGGTTCTGCCGGAGGTTTCTTCCTGTTAAAAGGGAGTTTTTCCTTCCCACTGTCGCCAAAGTGCTTGCTCATAGGGGGTCATATGATTGTTGGGTTTTTCTCTGTATCTATGAAGCGCCTTGAGGCGACATTTGTTGTGATTTGGCGCTATATAAATAAAATTGACTTGAATTGAATTGCATTGGGGAATTTTAAGATTTAGAAATGTTAACATGTCTTTTTGTCACCTGCTAAACATTAATACATTAACTAGCTGGTCACAGTCAACAAGAAAAACATGCGTGTCTGTCTCTGTGTGTGTGTCTATGTGTGTGTGTGTTTTAAAAAAACTACTAGTAAAGAGAGCAAAAAGGGCATAAAGAGTTTTCATCTCATTGTTACTTAACTCTTTATTATGGTTGTTCTTTTGTACATCATACATGATTTATCTTCAGCATTTGCAAGACCGAATAAAATTGCTGCTGCACAAAACAGCCATTGCTTTTTTGGTTTTGTTTTGCTTGGTCATGTGACAATAACTAGCTACAAAGCTTCAGATCAGAAGTAAACCTGGTAGGCCAGCAAGTATCCATCGTTGTACATGTAGATCTGCTTGTTGGTGGGATTGTAGCTCAGACTAGCCACTGCTTTAGCTACCTTCTCCAGTGGTATTGCTAGTGAGTTGTCTTCTTTGCCTGTGGCTGTGTCGAAGGCGTAGAACACCTCCTCCCGGTACTCATTAACGTAACGAGTCGCGTACATCACACCGCACACCATGAAGGCGTTGCTCACTGCCTTCTTGAACAGCCTCGTTTCCCACGTCTGTGTCACGTTGAGACTCTTCACCTCGCTGTCCCAAACTAAGCGGCTGATCACGAGGTTACCATAGTTACCTATAGTGGCATAGAGAGCCCACAGTCCTGTTTCATCTGCCTCTACATCAATATCACTATTGAGCTGGCAATCGTAGTAACAGTAGGGGAACTTGTTGTTGAAACCCACACCGGTGCCTGGAAGAGTCACCCGTTTGACCTCGTTGGTCTCCAGGTCGTACCGGCACACGTCTGCAGAGCGGAAGCAGTTATAGTACAGAGCCTTACCATACAGCACAGCACTGGGACCCTCAATGGCGTTGGGATGGCTGTACGATGAGGCAAATGTAAAGTCCCTGTGGTTTGTTGAAGCCATGAGGTCTTCATAGGTTTGGTAAACGCGCACAGTGTTGCCCCAGATGTAGCTGCTGAGCAGAGGTTGAACCCAGTAACTGTTCTTCTGCCCCTCGCTCTCTTTCTGGGATTGTTTTCCCCACGAACCAGAGACACAGCTCTTACCAAAAGGGCTGACTTTAGCTGTGATAGGGTCACTGATGTTGGTGATCAGACCTTTGAGGCAGTGCTTGTCCTGACCTGGAAAGACAGAAGATTTCTAAAGCATATTATAAGATATAGTCAGTCATTGTCATTTATCAACATCAGCTGTTTATCATCCCCTGAGGGTGTGTGTTTGCTTTGAAAAGGGGAAGGAGCTCAAATCTGATTTCAGTCACGATCAGTGAAAATAAGCTTTTATTTCTAGAGTGGCATGGCTCTGTATTGGGTTCTCTCCACCCCTCCATGCGTAGTTAGAGCCAAAAATCCAAATCTGAATTCTGTGAGGATCGGTGAAAACATCTTATTTATTGCACATGTTGAAAACCCAAGGCAGGTTCAGCAGAACAACATCAAGGCTCAGCACAGAACAGAACAGGAATAACTCATGACATACGACAATGATTAAACTCCGAGGACCTGGCGTCCACATATGTGTACATCACATTTTGGGCTGTCTAGACCAGCTTTTTTTACATGGCCTCCATATTCATGTACAGTAGAAGTTGATGCAACCAGTTATTCCATTTTTTTTTTTTCTGTTTTGTTGTGTTCCAGGTTAAGTGCATCGTTCTCCAGTTGCTTAGAGGTTTGGAGTATCTCCACCACAACTTCATTATTCACAGGTTGGTCTCACACCATTACGAGGACCAGCTGAAGTTTTAATTCGTTATTATCATAATTGTTTAAAATTTGACATTTTAATGAAATAATCTTAAGTGTAAAGTAGTGGACCTTACACTTAAGATTACTCTAATGCAGAACTGCCAGTGACTGCAGTTCCCCTTCTGTCCACTGGGCTGTGTTTGTGCTGTTGGTGCCTTTTAGAGCAGCGGTCTCCGACCTTTTTTGTGCCACGGACCGGTTTATGCCCGACAATATTTTCACGGACCGGCCTTTAAGGTGTCGCGGATAAATACAACAAAATAAAACTAGTACCGGTACCGAAAAAAAGAAAATTTATTCATAACACACGTGAAAAGACCCAGGAAAACCGAGTTAACGATAAAAACGATAACAAAATAACGCTGAAAAAACCCCCTGAAAACTATACATTTCACACCTGAGCCTCAACTCTCATGGCCCGGTACCAAACGACTCACGGACCGGTACCAGTCCGGTGGTCTAGACCACATTACCAAATTTTACACACATATGTTAACATGTTTGAAGTAGCAGTTTGGGAGAGAAATGTTTTGTTATTCATTCAGTGTTCAAAAATCTTTTACTTTTTTTGCTTTGTTACAGAAATTTTGCTAAAAGGGGCACAATTGTTGTTTCTCGTTTTGTTTTTGTACTGAGGAAAAATACTGCTGTGTTCAGACACCAAATAAAGAGTTCGGGTCTTAGGAGGTTAAATCAGATAAGGTGGAGTTGCCATGGACGTGTGTGGCAAAGGGTCTTGTAGATGCTATTCATGTTAAGGTACTTTGAAAAGTACCCCATTTATTTAACAACTGGGGGTATAAAAGGACATCAGTTGACTTATCAGCTTAAGTTGGCTGGTACTGCCGTCATGGGAATGCAACTCAATTTGACTCGACAAACATTATGCTTCTTTTGGAATGTGGATATAACCTGACCATCAGCTCTTAATTGTTTTCTTTTCTGCCACAGAATTTTCTAAACTCTGTTTTTCTAACTGATGAATGCACACATAAATCTTAAAAACAAAAATTGTGTTTCTCATTAGTTTCAGTTTGTTAGAGCCAAAATAGCCAAAATACAAATACACTCCTGCCATCTCATTTAAGAATCACTGTCTCAAGGGATCATTGATTGCAACATATTAACTGATAACTGATTCATTTCCTCATCTCTCTATGTCACACACACACACACACACACACACACACACACACACACACACACACACACACACACACACACATACCTCTGAAGTCTTTGGGGATTGACTTGCAGGTCTCCAACTTATTCTTTAGGTAGCGCAGTTTCTCCTTCACAGTCTTCATGTTGAGCGTGTCTATTGTTTGCATCTTGTTTACATGTTTATGTAGTTTCTCAGCCTTTCAAAGACAGATATAATATTATTCTATTGATAATTCTGTTACATCACAACAGTTCACATGTGACCTGACATAGTATAACATTAATTTATTCTTTCTGTTGTATTTTGCTGCCATTTGCTATTTTAGCTCTACCTCTTTGGAGAGTTTCTGTGTCTCGGAGTTGTTAAGCTGGCTGTGGACCACATCAATGTCCACCTGTAACTGGCTGAGCACCTGGCCGAGCTGGTGCAGGGACAGTTCTGTATACAGGCCCTGGGAGTGCAGGTAGTTGTAGGGCTCCAGCCGAGCAGTAAATTTGGTAAACTGATCCTGGATCAGAGGGAGACGTTGGCTGGAGAACGTCAGCTGCAAGAAATGTAGACAAAAAAATCTTTTTTCAAAGACATGGCTTTTTTTTTTTTCTATAGGAACAATGTAAAAATAAACCCAAATTTTAAAAAGTTATTGTTTCGAGGGGAAAGAAAAAGTGGTTGGAGGAAGGATATAAAAAATAAAGTAACTTTGATAAACTGTTCATCTTTAAATATTGAAACATTTATTGATTGATTGATTATACCCATACTCAGTATTCATTACGATAATAATAATTAATGAATTATTAAATAATGTTTTCTTGATTATTGATTCATTTTTACTTGTATTTTAGTTTTTTTATAATACAATGTTAGTTCCTGAGAGCTTACTTCAGTACAATAAAGCATATAGATGAGTTCTTACCTCTTCTTGTAGGTTATTCAGAGATTCTTCACAGGTGTGAACTTCCTCCAACACGTACTTAAACTTCTGAGCAGGGAACAGCCACATGGTGGAGTTCAGCTGGCACACACATGCATTTGACTTCTTGTAGCCCGACACTCGCTGACTCTGGCTGTCAGCCTGATTTTTCAAACAGGAGCATAAATTCTTAAGACTTATATACATGGTAAACAAACAATAACAGAAAAATACTACATATAATACTGTGTGACTTACTGTGGATGACAGCAGCAGCAATAGAAGCAGCTGCAGCATTTTTAGAGAAACTGAGATGGACCGACACAGACACACAGTCTTCTTCTGTTTTCTTTAGAAAAACTCACAACAAACACAGAATTTGCCGGTTTGCTTCCTGTCACTGACGAGTTGCTCCACAGCCTTAAAACCACTTGGACAAATGACACAACTAAGAACATCAAACTGCCGTTTTGTATGACCCCGCCCACTTTCTTTATGCATTGTTAGTTTACTGCTTCTCATTTTCACTTTTTCGTTCTAGAGGATTATTTCATTTTTTTTTAAATGTTGTTGTTTATTTCTCATTAATTTATCTATTTTTAACTATGTAAAGCAAGTCTAATGAACTCCTCACTGATTTTAAAGCTAAATTCACGTGGAAAAAAAACTATATCCAATTGAGTTTTTATCATATGTTAGTATGAAAATCAGATTTCTGAAAAAGCTGCTTGCAGAAGAAAATGATTCAAACAATTTACCTTGTAGTGTTGAAGTTTGTAGTCATTAGCTGTTTTATGGTCAACATTTTTTTTATGATTGATAAATAAAGTTAAGCTTTAAAAAATGGGCATCTACAGAGAGGTATTACTTTGTATTGGTAGATGTTAAAGCTTGTGTTTTTAAATAAAGTGATATAAACATACACACACACATCTCACAATACAGAGCTCAAGTAAAAGTGTAGTATTATTGTTATTATGTAGTATTATTGCATTATCCAGCTCTGAAACATCACCAGCAGATTGTAGATGGCTGTAGCTTGTAATTACAACAGGTTTAGACTGCTATTGATAAACAAAATATAATAAAGAAACATCTAAGACATGTATTTATCAACATAATTTAAAAAAAAAACTTTTGAAATAGACAGTGCCAATTATTTTGAGTCACCTTTTTCTCTAACTATGTATTTATACACCTCTCTGTATTTAATTATTAGTTATTATTGATATCTGGCTCTCCACAGCGTGTCTTCGTCCTGTCTTCCTCCCCTAACCCAAGGCGGTCACGGCTGAGGCCTCCCCTCCCATGAGAATGGTTCTGCTGGAGGTTTCTTCCTGTTAAAAGGGAGTTTTTTGTTCCCGTCGTTGCCAAAGCTGGACTGTGTGCAGCGGGCAGGAATGTGCAGACACCAGGAGGTAAAAAGTGCACTCAAAGCAGTTTTATTGCTCAACACGAATGTAACTAAACTGAAAAGAAAGGGAGATCATGACACAGACAGAGGGATAATGAAGGAATGACACACAAGAGGAGAGCACAGCTGGGAGTCATCAGACATAACGAGACCAAGGGGGAAAACATTAACATGGGACACAGACTGTCAAAGTAAAACAGGAAACATAGTAACGCAGACCTGACACTGAGACAGACATGACAAAAGCATAACACTGAACACAGGGAAGGCATATAAACAAAACCTAAGACTGGAAATAAGGACACACTAAAGAACTTGGGGAGCAAGAAATAAAGAAACTAAATAACAGAATATAGATGAACAAAATCAAAACCACTGGATCACCAGACCCAGGTACCCTAACAAAAGCCCTTTGCTTGTGAGGTTTTCTCTATTATCTTTTCAATGTTGTAGGATCTTTACCTTACAATATTTAGTGCAAACGTGATTTATAAATAAATGTGCTGTATAAATGAAACTGAATTGAAGTGAAAGTCTTGGTTAATATCACACATTATCCAATATTACAGTTAGTATGTGCTGTAAACTTAACATTTTTTAAAGTCATGAAGCTGTTTTTGAAGTGGTAGCAGAAAATGATTGGACTGCTTTTGTTGGAGAACAAAGAATCAACAGTTTTGTTTTAGTAACTGAAATTTGGCCTATGGTTAGTTTGTGATTTTTTTCATTTAATTTATTTTTCAACTGTCTTTTAGCACTCAGGTGACAAACAAAAAATTATTTGGAAACATCTAAAAACTTTTTACACTTTTTCCTATAAGGTCTTTTTTTGCTTATCAGAGCCAGGGTTTGGGTTGATGACGACTCAGGCCTCACAGGGTTGACTGCTTACTAATTCATGTTCAGTAGGAGGCTGGAGTTAAGCTAAGAGATGAGGTACTACTAGAGAAATAGACCCACATGCATATTTTTGGACTGTGGGAGGGTGCTGGGTGTCCAGACAAAACCCACTCAGCATCTGCAGCATGTAAACTCAACAGAGAAAGACCCCAGCTGGGTGGAAGATTTCATATATACAATCATGTAATATATGTGTATTTAAACCAGAAAAAAATGCATGTCAGTCTAGTTGAAGAAATTTTAGATGTAACTGTACAGAGCAATAGCAATATCGGAAAGAAGGAACACAGTTCCTCTTCTGTTTTCCCTCCTGTTGGGTTTCGTAGTTGTTGATTTCTAGTTGTTTTTCTCGGCTGTGATGTGAAGACTGCATTATTTTAACAAATCTTTACACATTATGAAAGTCACAAAGCTTACCATGCACAAACATGTGGGAGTAGCTAACACATTGCACAGGTAGAAAACCCCAGAAATTAAAATCTATTTCAAATGGTTCAGTTGTACCACGTGGCTATTTTACACTCAGAGCAGAATTTTGGGAACTTTCTGTTCCCAAAACCTGCATCGATTACTCTTAGAGTGATGAAAAACAATCAAATAAACATGTTTGTTTTCTGGTGAAGATGTGGATATTACTTTTTCTTTTTATTGCACGAGAAAACAAGAGCATGATGGGAAAGTGCAAACGGTGTCCAGGAAAGAAACAAAACTCTATTAACTAATTTCCTTGTTCCTTTTCAAGCATCTGCACAAAGTTGTTTGTGTTGGCTGACCCGATCCGAGCTGTCGGAGCCTGATCTTCGACATGTAACCAAAGACATTCAGTATTGTAGTCTTGTAGTCCGATCTTGTAGTGGGATTTCTACCTGGACCAGGAATTTTTCTTCAACAAAAGAATTCCCGTAGCAAGTGGTTTAAAATGTCTTTCGGCTGGTTTACAGCTTTTTTTTTGTCTTATTGTCTTCATATTCAAACACAAACACTAAAAGATATGCCCTCATTAGAACAAGAACTGTGTGAGTGTGTGGGACTGTCTGAGACAAAGATAGTCTGCACTGGACTATACATTTACATGTGATATGGTTAAAAGAGCATAGTGTGTACCAAAATGTGACAACAAAAGCCAGATTTAAATATAAAATTCAAATGGTGCAATTGGACACACTGTGGCTGTTTTGTGGCTATTCTTTGCATTCAGAGTACAAGAGTCACTTTTTGTTCCTGAAGGGATTTCATGATTTTTTTTTTAATAAGACTAGCTCTTATGTCAATGTGGCCTGGAGCAACGTCTTTCATTTTAGTATCATTTGCAAAATCTTTTTAGGAGTTGGACGGTCAGACACACCTAAACAAGAATAGGTGTCATTGTCCTGTGTCTGCAACCCAGTGTTTTGTTTCTTTAGTTTAAGTTTCATTCTGGGAATTGTGGTTTTCTGTCTTGTATTTCCTGTTTTACTTTGGAGAGTCCCACGTTCAGCTGTGTCTCCCTCCTGTGTGCCATTTCCTTCTTACCTTGTTTCCTCTGTTCTTCGTCGGAGTGTCTGCGTATAATTCTGTGTATCATGCCTGTCTGTCATCACCAGTGTTTCATGTGCCACATTCCCGGTTGTAAGGTTCTGTTTTCTATGTTCCCCATGTTGTTATACTTAGCTTCACCCAGTTTAGGTTTAGTTTCCTTCCTTCAGTTTTCCTCTGCTTTTGTTTCTGTAGTGTTTCATCAGGCAAAATAAAGGCTTGTTTTCCGTTTGAGACACTCTCTCCTGCATCATTGTCTGCGCTTGGGTCCACACCTCTCATCTCCAAACCGTGACAATAATTGTGCTAAACCTTTCTGTAAATAGCATTACGTGATATTACAATGTTTTTAGCTAATGAAGGGTCAATATTACCAAAAAAGTATCAAGCAAAATACTGAAATTCTTAATGCCATTGGATAGTTGAGATGGAATACTTCCAGAGTGTTCTTTATTTAGCATTTCATTAATGACATTCCATGTGTTTTCAACATTTTTACATGATTCTACGGAGCCCCGCAGGGGACATGGGAGAAAAATAAATTAAAACGGACTTTTGCGAGATCTCGCAAAACAAACTCGGGATCTCGCAAAACCACATATGTATATGGCGGCAGCTACTTAGTTGTAATATTACTCTTTCTGGGTCACAAAATAAACTTTTAAGATATTTTTGAGGCGTGAATGTAGTTGTGTAAACGTCAGATATCTGCTCGGTTTGCAAAAGTGCTCCGACGTTTTCGGAGATCTGACACCCACCATCTCGAAGCTAACGGGAGGTCGAGACCTACTACAGCCGGGAGGAACGCCGCTTTCCCGGCACATCGTGCCTCGACCTCCCGGTCGGCTTCGAGCTGGCAGCCTCCGAAGAATGCAGATCTCGCAAAACATTTGCGAGATCCCGAGTCCGTCTTAATTTGTTTTTTCTCCCATGTCCCCTGCAGGGCTCCGTATGATTCCCATGACTTTTCAGAACAAAAATTTTCTTGGCTAGTTTTAATTTTTTAGTAAACTCATTTTTATACTTTTTATAATAAAAATAAAGGAAGAGATTTTAGAGTAAGGTGAATAGTAAGATCCTTATTATCAACAAATTCAACGTTGTTATGAATAGAAATAGAAACACCTTCCACATTTTGTTTTCTCTACATAGATGTACATTATATTGAAGTAATGAGAAAAACTGTGCAATGTCATCTTAAAGCCAAGTTTCATTCAGTTAAACTTTGTTGTTCACTTTCTGTTCCTAAAATCTGCACCTTCCATTTCTCTTAGAGTGATGCAAAACAATCAAACAAAGATGTTTTTTTCTTCTTGCACACCTGCCCTACCATCAGCTGATTTCAGTTTGTATGCTGAGAGGAATAAAATAGCACCGCTTTATTGCACAAGAAAACAAGAGCATGATAGGAAAGTACAAACTGTGTCCAGGAAAGAAACAAAACTCTACTATATTGCTAACACAACTTCTTTTTCAGATCTGCACAAAGCTATTTGTGTTAGCTGACACCAGCAAAGCTGCCAGAGCCTGACCTTCAACATGTAACCATAGACATTCAGCATTGTAGTCTTGTAGTCATATCTTCCAGCCTAATTTCAAAATGGACCAGTTTTGACAGGAGAATAGCGCTGGCAGGTGGTTACAAATGTCTTTGGGCTTGTTTCCAGCTCTTCTTAGAGCTCTTGTGTTATTGGCTTTATGTTCCAACAGATGCACTAAAAGATATATCTTATCCGTGTCCTCATTAGGACAGTGACCGTGTCAGTGTCTGGGAGTGTCTGAGACAAGAAGAAAGTCTGCACAAGACTGTACATTTATATGTGATACAGTTAAAAGAGCTTAGTGTGCACCAAAACATGGTAATGGCTAACACACTGTATGAATAACAAAACCCAGAATTAACTATAAAATTCAAATAGTTCATTTAGTGTATGACCATCACTTTCTTTTCGTGATGGAATTTCATGAAAAAATACCCCAAAAAATGAATAAAATACATCTATTAGTCAGTGTTCACAGCTTTTGGATTGGTTTGCATCTTCCTCTCATCACACATAGACCATAGGTTTAACAGTGACTCAGAGTTTGAGTCCTTTAGTTGTTATTTGTTACTTTATTAAATGTGAGATATTTATTTTGTATAGCTGAAGATGCTTTTACTGTCATTTCCCATGATTAGGTGCAAATTCTCTGTGTTGCTGTAATCCAAATCAGAAAATAGAGAAAACAAAGTGATGGATAACAATGCAAACACACCCACATCCACTTCATCGCATCCACAGGATAGTGGGAGTGTTTGCAAGTTAGAGGGTGCTGCTGCAGTCCCAGTGCCACAATCAAACACTCTAGAGAGGGTTTTGTTCAGCTCTGCTCTCTGATTCACCATGAAGCTGTACGTGATCATTCCACTGTGTGCTCTGCTCACATTCACCCAACAGGTAAGAAATACTGAAGACTGCATTTCAATGACAAAATATCTATTTTGAATAAAGCAACAAATATAAAATACCACTAAATGTGATGTTCTGCTTATTTCACTTGCCAACTAATCTATCTTTCAGGCGTCTCCACTAGAAACATGTGCATGTGAGCTGAATATCTCAGAGAAGGCATTCCCTCATGAAAAACTCAGGATAGTTGAAACCAATGTATCAGACTGCAACAGCAACATCACCCCACAGAAGGTAACTAGTCTTTTAAAGCTCTCATACTGTTTGTCTCCATTCCTGCTTAATCACTGCTGCCTCTGCAGACTGTGGAGCTGGAGAGTCTGCTGCTGGGGTTGGAGCATCGTCTTTCCCAGCTGAACAAAGACGTACTGATCCTGGAGAAGGAGGATGACGGAGAGCTGTATGGAGTTCTCAGCTTGTATGTTATAGAGAATGAAATGACTGAGATCAAGCAGCTGATTGACAAGCTCAACAGCACCACCCAGCAACACCAGATCCTCACTGCTAACGCCACTAAACAGGTAGATTCACAACCACATGCTGCAAAATGCTGACATCATTCTAAAGATTACTATATCACTGTATCTTTGTCCCAGCTGGGTGTTTTCATGAGAGAAGTGAAAAACACTCATATTATAAGTTTTCACAATTTATTATCAGATGGTTGGAATTTCAAATTTGGCTTACATGGTACTATGGACCTGTGGCTCAAAGAGAAAAGCTGCTGCACCCAAGCAGTAAACACTTTATTGAATCTGGTAAAAACATGCAATAAAAACAATGTGGTAGAGCAGCTGCCTTCTCTTCTAAAACTCCACATCTGACCACCATGAGTGAGGCTTGCATGGGTGGTTGCTCAAGAATTGTGCCTTGATATGGTGGAGGTGAGCTTGCCGGCAAAGGTGGACCAGAGTGGAGCCATCTAGAGCTGCTTTTCTGGCCTCAGTTACCTTGAGAATGAGGAATGTTCTCTGTTTGAGAGTGTTTGGGGAGGTATAAAATAGTTTAGGGCAGTGTCCTTTCTGCAGTATTTTTCTTTTTCTTTTAATAAACCTCACTTTAAAAGACGAGCTCACCTGGTGGTTGCAATTTTATTCAAGATTTTACACAACACAATGTCTGTGAAGGTTCTCAGTCATCCAGGTCATCGTAGTCTTAGAGCTTAGCTTCCCTTTAATCATTGTTTGACACATTGTTGTTATTGTCACCAGAAGATTCCAAGATTCTGCAGGCCCTCCCTCCTTCCACCAGATGGAGCCAGATAGCACTTGAGCTCAGTCCTACCACTAGTTTGCACTAATTTCTTTACCTGTAATGTCCTCTTTGCACAAACGGTGTCACACTCTAATGAATAGACCGTTTCTTACTACTTTGTCTTCACTTTTCCTCTGCGCTGTTCACTTCCAGTTTACTGGAGGTGTGCAATTCTCAGACAAAGACTTAAGGAGGAAAATCAGAAAGAAAGTGCAAGAACAACAATGAACAAAGACATACATTTACCCCAGGTTATTGTTTTTGTGGGTAGTACAATATCTCAAACACCTTTAAACACATGGGCTATCAAAGAATTATTCAAGATTTAAGAAGTTTATTGTCATATACACTGCAAAACACAAATGCTTACGCTGAGCAATGAAATTGTTATTTTGCAAGTTCCCTTCAAACAACGAAATAAAAAATTAACTGAAATAAGTTAGAATCGCTCCTATTCTAACTGTTCGAACAAGGTGTTCGTTATGGCCAAACTGTGATTAGCACAGAAGTCCAATAACAAAGCACCGCTCGGGTTCAGATCAGGGAGGCCGTTCCTCCCAATCACGCCCCTCCAGGTCTCGCTGTTGTTACCCACGTGAGCATTGAAGTCTCCCAGCAGGACAACAGAGTCTCCAGGTGGAGCACCTTCCAGCAACCCCCCAGGGACTCTAAGAAAGCTGGGTACTCCGAACTGCCACTCGGCGCATAAGCGCAGATGACAGTCAGGACCCGTTCCCCGACCCTAAGGCGCAGGGAACAATCCCTCTCGTCCACCGGGAAAAACACCAACGTACTGGCAGCAAGCCGAGGGGATATTAGAATACCCACCCCAGCCCGCCGCCTCTCACCGGGGCAACTCCAGACTGAGACAGAGTCCAGCCCCTCTCCAGGAGACTGGTTCCAGAGCCCAAGCCATGCGTAGAGGTGAGCCCGACTATATCTAGCCGGTACCTCTCAACCTCACGCACTAACTCAGGCTCCTTCCCCACCAGAGAGGTGACATTCCATGTCCCTATTGCAAGTCTTGGCAGCCGGGGGTCAGTCCGCCAGGGCCTCCGCTCCTGGCCGCCACCCGGCACACAATGCACCCGACCCCTATGGCGCCTCCTGCGGGTGGTGGGCCTGCGGGAGGATGGGCCCATGTCTCCTCTTCGGGCTGTGCCCGGCCGGGCCCCATGGACTAAGGCCCGGCCACCAGACGCTCGCCCTCGGGCACCCTCCCCGGGCCTGGCTCCAGGGCAGGGCCCCGGTAACCCTATCCCGGGCAGGGTAAACTGTTCCCTCGGTGTTCTTTTCATAAGGGTCTTCTGAATCGCTCTTTGTCTGGTCCCTCACCCAGGACCAATTTGCCATGGGAGACCCTACCAGGGGGCAAAAGTCCCCAGACAACATAGCCCCTGGGATCCCTGGGACACACAAACCCCTCCACCACGATAAGGTTGCGATTCATGGAGGAGCATGTTCGAACATAAGAGTGTCCATAAGTGCACGTGGCACCAGGACGCTCTAGGCCGTAGGTCGATGATCGATTTTGTAATCATATCACCAGACCTGCGACCATATGTTCTGGACACTCGGGTAAAGAGAGGGGCTGAGCTGTCAACTGATCACCACCTGGTGGTGAGTTGGATCAGGTGGCGGGGGAGGACGCTGGACAGACCTGGTGCACCTAAACGCGTAGTGAGGGTGTGCTGGGAACGACTAGCAGAGGCCCCAGTCCGCGAGATCTTCAACGCACACCTCCGGCAGAGCTTCAACAGCATTCTGAGGGAGGCGGGGGACATTGAGTCCGAATGGACCATATTCAGCGCCTCCATTGCCGAAGCTGCTGCATTGAGCTGCGGCCGCAAGGTGGTTGGTGCTTGCCGTGGTGGTAATCCCCGAACCAAATGGTGGACACCAGGGGTGAAGGGAGCCACCAGGCTGAAGAAGGAGTCCTATCGGGCTTGGTTAGCCTGTGGGACTCCAGAGGCAGCCGACAGGTATCGACAGGCCAAGCGGAATGCGGCTCGGGCAGTGGCTGAAGCAAAAACTCGGGTGTGGGAGGAGTTCGGAGAGGCCATGGAAAAAGACTTTCGGACTGCCTCGAAGAGGTTCTGGCAAACCGTCAGGCGTCTCAGGAGGGGAAAGCGGTGCTCTACCTGCACTGTGTATAGTGCTGGCGGAGCGCTGCTGACGTCGACTGAGAAAATTGTCAGGCGGTGGAAGGAATACTTCGAGGACCTCCTTAATCCCACTGACGCCTCTTCCGAGGAGGAAGCAGAGTCTGGGGATGAGGGGAATGACCCGCCAATTTCCGGGGGCGAGGTCACTGAGGCAGTTAAACAACTCCTTGGTGGCAGAGCCCCTGGTGTTGATGAGGTCCGCCCCGAGTTCCTGAAGGCTCTGGACGTTGTAGGGCTGTCCTGGTTGACACGCCTCTGCAATGTTGCGTGGAGATCAGGGGCAGTACCCGTGGACTGGCAGACCGGGGTGGTGGTCCCCATCTTTAAGAAGGGGGACCGGAGGGTGTGTTCCAACTACAGGGGGATCACACTCCTCAGCCTCCCCGGGAAAGTCTATGCCAGGGTGCTGGAAAGGAGAGTTTGTCCGTAAGTCGAACCTCGGATACAGGAGGAACAATGCGGTTTTCGTCCTGGTCGCGGAACACTGGACCAGCTCTTCATCCTCTCGAGGATACTTGAGGGTGCATGGGAGTTTGCCCAACCAGTCTCCATGTGTTTTGTGGACTTGGAGAAGGCATTCGACCGTGTCCCTCGGTCCTGTGGGAGGTGTTGCGGGAGTATGGGGTGTCTGGCCCATTGCTACGGGCCATTTGATCCCTATACATCCGTTGCAAGAGCTTGGTTCGCATTGCCGGCAATAAGTTGGACTCGTTCCCGGTGGGAGATGGGCTCCGCCAGGGCTGCCCTTTGTCACCGGTTCTGTTCATAATTTTTATGGACAGGATTTCTAGGCGCAGCCAAGTGGCGGAGGGCTTTCGCTTTGGTGGCCTCAGAATCTCATCTCTGATCCTTGCGGATGATGTGGTTCTGTTGGCTTCATCGGGTGAGGGCCTCCAGCTCGCACTGGAGCGGTTCGCAGCCGAGTGTGAAGCAGCGGGAATGAGGATCAGCACCTCCAAATCTGAGGCCATGGTTCTCAGCCGGAAAAGGGTGGAGTGCCCACTCCGGGTCGGGGATGAGTTCCTGCCCCAAGTGGAGGAGTTCAAGTATCTCGGGGTCTTGTTCGCGAGTGATGGGAGAAGGGAGCCGGAGATCGACAGACGGATTGGGGCTGCAGCTGCAGTAATGCAGACGCTGCACCGGTCCGTCGTGGTGAAGAGGGAGCTGAGTGTAAAAGCGAAGCTCTCAATTTACCGGTCGATCTACGTCCCTACCCTCACCTATGGCCACGAGCTGTGGGTAGTGACCGAAAGGACGAGATCGCGGATACAAGCGGCGGAAATGAGCTTCCTCCGCAGGGTGGCTGGCCTCTCCCTTAGAGATAGGGTGAGAAGTTCAGCCATCCGGGAGGGGCTCAGAGTAGAGCCGCTGCTGCTCCACATCGAAAGGAGCCAGCTAAGGTGGTTTGGGCATCTGACAAGGATGCCCCCTGGGTGCATCCTGGGTGAGGTGTTCCAGGCATGTCCCACTGGGAGGAGGCCCCGGGGCAGACCCAGGACACGCTGGAGAGATTATATCTCTCGGCTGGCCTGGGAACGCCTTGGTGTTCCCCCGGACGAGCTGGAGGAGGTGGCTGGGGAGAGGGAGGTCTGGGCCTCTTTGCTTAGGCTGCTGCCCCCGCGACCCGGCCCCGGATAAAGCGGATGAAGATGGATGGATGGATGGATGGAAGTTAGAATAAACCCAAATGACTTTAAGCATGGCAAGGGTACTCCGCAGATGAATTCCGCCATTTTAGAGACACGCTGGAGAGCCTTCCTTTCCTGAATGGTGTTATGTCCATTCCCGGAGTTTGTCAGAATACTCTCCACTGTGCATCTGTAAAAGTTGCTGAGCAGTTTGGAGGGTAATCCAAATTTTATCAGATTCCTTAGCTAAAAGGGTTGTTGTTGAGCCTTCTTGATAATCTGCTGTGTGGGATGGGTCAAGGTGAGATCCTCATTGATGTGGGTACCAAGGGATTTGAATGTCTTCACCCTCTCCACCTGAGTCCCGTTGATGTATAGTGAGGCGTGCTGGTCTCTCCTCATCCTCAGGTCAACAATCATCTCCTTAGTCATCATGATGATCATCTCGCATCAACAAACTTAATGATGGAGGTGTTGAACTGGGAGGGGACACAGTTCTGGGTGAAAAGGGTGTCCAGGAGTGGACTGACCACATAGCCTTGGGGGATCCCTGTGCTTACTATCTTTGTACCATTGAGTATCTTTGTGAGGAAGTCCAGGACCCAGCGACAGAGGGAGGGTGTCAGTCCAAGAGTGGAGAGCTTTCCCAACAGTCTGTTTGGAATGATGGTGTTGAATGCAAAACTCTAGTCTGTAAACAGCATTTGAATGTAGGTGTCCTTATTTTGGAGGTCTGAAAGGGCTGTTTGGATGGTTCCATTAACGGCGTCTTCGGTAGAAAAGTTCTTACCATATGCAAATTGCAGAGGATCTAGTGTGTCCGGGATGGTATCTTTGATATGGGACATGACTATCCTCTCAAAACACTTCATTACAGGTTCAGACAGGTTATGTTGTTTTTCTTGGAGAGGTGGTTGACTTGAAGCATGTGGGCACAGCTGACTGGATGAGGGATAAATTAAAAATGTCTGTAAACACCTCACCGAAGAGCAGACCCTCAAATCATGGCTTAGGATGTTGTCACGACCGGCTGCTTTTCAGGGGTTAGTCCTCCTCAGAACCTTGCATACCTCAGTCGAAGTCACAGTGAGTGAAGAGCTGCCTCTACTAGTAGAATCCCTCTGTGTTGGTTGGTGTTTAGGGTATTGAAACAAGCGTAGAACTCATTCAGCTCATCTGGTAGTGCATTGTGTTGTGTGGGAGAACACCCTGTATCACATCAAGAACTCCACCGATTACACCGACAAGGTCCAGAAATTTACCCTGGATCCAGATGAAACCATGGTGTTCTTTGATGTAGTCTCTCGCTTCACATGCATGCCCACCCAACACGTGCTCACTCCCACAGCATAACATTTTACGCTAGGTGACAAATCATCAACATATTACGTTTTCGGCTACCCACCACGTTCCTAAATGACGACCTCGGAAAAATGACGAAATATGAGAACCATATGGACTCAATCTACACATGTTCGCTCTTTTTCTTCAAATCGCTTAGAAACACGCTATTTAACATCATTAAAGTCTTGGTTAAGCTCGGGAAAAAGGTTATGGTTAGGGCTAGGGATAAGGTTAGGTTTAGGGCTGGAATACAGGGCTGGAACGTCTATTACCGCGGGAGCGTCATTGCACTGGATTTCGGCCATAACCCGCCACGTACCATAACAACGCCGAAGGTCTCCTTTTGCGCTCCTCAGGAACGCCCCGGGACGTGACAAAACGTCGGCATGTTACGCCTTGGGAGTGAGATCGGGCTGGCCCACCACGGAGGCAGTGGAGACTGTAGCCTCAGTAACCGCAATTGTGACTACCTTTCAATTAGGGCCACCAATCCAGGTAGACCATCCCCCTCACACATTCCTCAGAGAAGAAGGCTACACTCTGTTTATGTCTTAGTACCTGAGTGTAGCAGTCTAAATCCCAAATTACTCTGCAATGCATATCTGTTTGCGATGAAGGATACAACATAAATGCATGATACAAATTATGAGGTAATTGTGTAATATAAGATAATGGGTGTACATGAGCCTTAAAGATAAAACATTAATTCTACACCTCACAAATCTATATCTGATACATTTTAAAATTTTGGGATTAAATGCAAGCTAAACAGACATTGTTGTTACATTTAGTAATTGTTTAACTAAATTGTACAATAAAAATTGTAACATAGATATACACAGCAAATCCAGCATGTCCAAATTAACACTGTCAGATTTGATTTCAACACTATTAAAGTGTCTATATGGGTCCACACCAGTGAGTGTTAATTTAACTCTTTTTGGAGAGTTGGTACATTAACTCTGATTTAGTGTTAAATATCAAATCTGCCTGGAGTTGAAAATTTAACACTCATTAACACTAACTAGGTGTCAAGAGTTTATATGTTAACTCTTACAGAGTATTTTATTTTGACTACAAAAGAGTTATCGTCTAATTAATTCTAAAAAGTGTAAATTTTACTGTTCTGATCTTTTAGAAATTCCTTGGGGAAAAAAATATTAAAAAGAGCCAATGTTCTTCTGAAAAAGATTTATTTTTATATGCACCACAACTTCAAAACATTTTCTAAAACATGTAACAATATGGAATAATGTATATGTTCTCATTTTCATTAGAATATTGCTTGTCAAAGGGTCTAACATAGGTGAGCTGGTCAATTGAAATAACAGCATGCTCATTACTTTTTTCTTCAATGCAGTATGCATGAAAGTGTTCATCAAAGTACAAGGTGTTGACAGTAGAGCCTATTATGAATGCATGTTGTTCATGTATTATGATATAGCAAATTTTCTTAAAGACTGGTAGATCACTGGACATTCCAGTGCATAAAAACAAACCAACCTGGTATTCAGTGCCATAATTTCTAACCCAATTTGTAGTTGAAACATTTACACATGAATCTACATTTAATGACTCGCACAACAAATGTCCACCTTCCATGCTATCAACTCTTTTTAATTTTAAAGGACCGAACTGAAATCTTTTAAAACAATAGTTTTCATAGTAAAAGGCCAATTGACGCTGATGTTGCTTTACTAGAGATTTTGTAAGGTTTTTAAAATTTTTGACAGCCCTTTTAAAAAAATTGTGTTTTGCTTCAAAACGCATACACCATATGTGGATAAGAGGGCCAATTTTCTTAATACACCTTGGATAGTGAATCATTAGCTGGTGTTTAGGAATTAATTTTCTACCAGGGAACAAGTTTTTAAACATGTTATGGTGATCACAGATTAGATGTTTTAAGTAACATATCATGCCATCAGTAAGGACTGGGGACAACACAATATCAACAATTTGCAACAACAGGAGAACAAAATTCCAGTGACTATTGTCCCGCTCAACTATGTCTCCAAAAATTAGTGGAGTATTGCGTAGGATACATAATGACTGAATGGCATTTAAACCTAAGTGTTTGCTGTTATCATCTATTTTTAACCCACTTGGTTTATTTTTACGCTCTACAAAACCATAATTAAACGTCTGTATTCTGTCAAGTAATGTGCTAATGGAGATGTAGCCATTTTTGATCATGTAATGAAAAAAAAGTTTGAGCTCATACTGCACAACTCCTTCCAATAAATTGTGCATTATATCAACTGCATAATTGTCAGTGCTGTGAAAATATTCCAATGAATTGAGCACACAAGATCTTTTAACTCCATAAACGGAAGTGAGAGCAGGGTCTTCACTTAATGCATTACAGTGTTCAATATGAAGTTCTCTGGAGCGCAGAACAATGTCCGAACTGTCTTCATTAAACACAGACTGAATTTCTTCCTTGTTTACTAAACAAAACCTACACCAGTTTGTTGCACTAAACGATTCAACAAAACCTAGTAAGCCATTTAAAGCAAGATTGTCTCCTGTAACTTGAACAACAGAACCAAACACTGGCTCTTCAGTAAAGGGAAGCAGGATTCCTTTAGTTTCTAAAATTTTCAAGTCATCAATCAAAGGCTTTAGTATTTCTTCAAAACCATATTTCTTTAAGTCTTCTGTGTAGAAAAGAGCAGCTAGATGTACATTCATCAGCACAGAGTTAACCTTTGGTGGGAGGTTTTTTATAGTGAAATAAATACAGCCCAGTTTGTGGATCCCTTTCTTCGAACCTAATGGGTTAGCAGTTTCAAAATCATCGTAATACAGTAAAATCTGTAGAGCATATTTCTGTTGTGAAAACAGAGGATGGTTTTGGAAATATAATCCATCATTAATGTCTTTGTATAACCCAGCTTGTGTTTGTTTCTCATGCAAGAAGCATTCTCTAATGTCTTTATTCTTGAAAATTGAATGTATTGTACCTAAGATGGGCACATACACTTACATGTATTTGTCTCTGACAGGTGTTTCGCTATAAACCCCTGTAGTTCTATGTCTACTTGTATCCAATCTTACACCAAGTACAAATTCTTTAGGCTCAACTATTTCCCATTTTTCATCGTAATATTTCTGTCTTTTTTTCTCAGTGTTAAATTTTGAAAAGGGGTTATCTAATTGGTTTAAATTGTGCTCAACTCTTTTGTAAATGTCTGATTCCTTACTATCAGGGGAAAATGTTTGGAGTACTACTTCTCTTGCTTGACTCTGAACATCACTGACAACTTCCTCAACAGAAGAAATTATTGTTTGAACAGCACTTTCAGTAAGACCAGAAGCTTGTAAGTTAGCGACAATAGATCCACACATTCCAACAAGCGAGTCCTGTGAAATAACAGTGGGAACCTGTGATACAGATGCAGAAGTAGATGGTTGATCACTAAAAGAGTCTCCTAGAGAATGTGTTTGTTGGGCAACTTCCTGTTCCATCCCTACATTTTTATCATGATAATGACTATGTACATTATGAAGATGTTTTCTAAAGCCATTGTAAGTACAAAAAGACGAAAAACATCCCTGCTCTCCACATTTTAAACGCAGATTTTTGTTTGGATATAAACCATGATGAAATTTTAAATGTTGACAAAGAACTGAACAATTTTTGTGGTGCATTTTACAAACAAAGCATTTGAACATTGTCAAACAGTCTTTTTTTTAAATCCTCCTAAAAGTGTGTGGACCTTGCGGGCATTTAACGTTCTCGCAGCAGACGTGCTCTCAGTTCTTTGACTCGAGGGCTTTCTTTTGTGTTTCCAACATCAATGTTGTAGATTGTGGTTTGAATGAAGGTGTAGAAACTGGAAAGAGCTTCATCATATGAGAGGCTGAAGACAAAGTGTGCTTTGAAAAGCCCATCAAAAGCAGCCACTGAAGTTGGAGCATCACATGGGATAGCTTTCTGGTCTACAATGATGAAGAACCTCTGAATGTTCTTCTTTTGCTCACCAATGCAGAGAAGGAAGGGCTGCCTGGTGTTAGCTTTCTCCAGGAAAGTAGTGAGGCTGACTCCATCCTGGAATTTGAATAGCACATTTCAATCATGAGTAAAATTTTCTTTTCAACTGTTTGGCTTGCATATAAGGTCTATGGGCCCAAGCAAGTAACCCATCTTAACACAAATGGATCCAAGTAGAATAAAACAGAGTAATGCTTTATTTTTGAAGTTCACATTCTTCTGTTTGAAGGGGCAATGAGTGTGTGCTGAACCCAAATCTGTGGATTAACTTCTTTTGGAAAGGAAAGCCATACCAGATTTTATCTCTTCTAATATCTATAGATACAGCATGATTTCATACCAAATACACAAAAGGTAATTAATTTACTGCTTTTATACTTTCTGTTTTTATCTTGTGGCTTACCATGGACCAAAAATCATTAATTACAAACCATTTTTACAAAAAAATAGAGTAGAGTAATAGAGCATACCTTGACGAATCTCACAAGATGATTGGCTGCCTGTGCAGAGCTAATTTTTGCTGTTTTTTTGTGGCCTTTTGATGTTGGGGGCAGGAGATGCAGCAACAACAGAAAAGCTGCCATGTCACTATCCCAGCCTTAAAGACAAAAAGCACATTTGAGACAAAAGGTTAAACATGAACTAGAAAACAGTTGGAAAATAAGCAGTTAAATGATGAGATTTCTGGAAATGCTTACAACCATAAGGATGCATAAATTACTAATTTACTAGTCTATTTCCGCTCAGTTAACTGTTTTAGGACAGACAAATGGAAATGTAAGTATTTTATATACTGAAACACTGTCCAAATTTACCCCAGTCATTTGAAGCCTCCGTATCAAAAGATGCTCGTAACTCCTCAACACAAGGACTTGATGGAAGACTTTGGCTTTCTGCGATGATTTTTTGCTTGAAATACGAAGACCACTTTGTAAGAAATCTTCCAGAGGCCTCATCTCCAAGCATCATTGCAAAATCCTGATCAATCTATTAATAAGACAAAACAGGAACCAAATACTGGTTACTTACGTGTTCTTGGCAAAATGTTATCTTTAGTTTCAGATCATGAAATGTCTAAAAATATACTCACCAACCCCGGTGTATCAAGGAAACGAGGGAAGACATCCAAGATTGATGATGTTGCATCTGGGTCATGTACCAGCTTCTGTCTATATTCAAAAGTAGCTTTCATCTTCTCTTTAACCACAGACCTATCTGTTGAGTGTCTAATAACAGACAGAGCCTCTCTGCACTCCTCATCAAAAAGCTGTCCACTAACAAACAAAGATTCTCTTGGGGTTGTTGGACTGTTCTGGAAGTTTGGCCTGGGACACCCACTAGCACCATCATAGGTATTGCGTTGGACAGTCTTGAGTCTCCAAGCAAGATAGCCAGTATTAGCCTCCGGATCATAGTAATGTTCCTGCTCATGCATGCACATCAATCACACACAAAAACAAACAAAAAACATACACAACAAAAAAATGCAACAAAGGAATGCATATTTGGTACCACTTTAACAACATGTATAAATTACAGAGATGTTGCGTTTCAGAGATAACACTTACATAGCCATTTTTTGAGTAAGGATCTTGGAGATATGGAAAAAGCGTTGCAATTCCCAGTGCATAGTTAGTCCGAACACTTATGGGCGGAATCCTCCTTTCAAAAACAAAACAAAGTGTATTGCTATTCTGCTCACTCGACAATTGTTTTTATGATCATCAAAGAATACTTACCCGTGTGATTCTATCATATCTGCAACCAGTATGTTGACCATTTGTCGGCGAGTTGGATCTGACAGTGTTTTAGTTTTGTCGTATTCATTGAAAATTTCTTCACCCTTTGGGTTTGAGCTCAGGACACTACACACCTTCTGTTTAAAAAAAAAATCATACTGATTAAACTGAAGCAAATTATAAAAAAGTTAGTGTTTGTAAAATGCTGTTAAGCACTGGAGATTGCTTTAGGCTTTGCTTTTGACCTGCTTTGCTTCATCGCGATCAAGCTCTTGTAGGCCCTTCTTCCTGTTCTTTGTACTTTTGAGGATCATAGTTGAATCTGATGACCTGGTAGAAGCTGGGGACGATGGATGGTCTGACAATGAAACTGGCGATGTCAGGAGGGCAAGAGGGATTGGCTGTACCGATGACTCTGATTCATCGTCAACCACACTGATCTCAATGTCTTAAAGGGAAAAAAAGGGACATAAAAGGCATTGGAAAAAAAATGTGCAAAATGCATATGAGAAGTCACAACAACTGCAATAATGTTCAACCACATAAATTATATCTGATAACAGCATGTAACATGCACTCAACATGTAAAACCATTTTACAGTTTTTCAAAAAAGAAAATTGGAATCTGAAAGGTTGTTAAATCTGGCTAATATTCATGTAAACTTTGAAGATCATGAAGAAATGTACTCCTGTAAATTATTATGGATCTACTGTACCTGTTGCTGTCTGCATTCTATATCCAACTTTGAAAGCTCGAACTCCAGACTTTACCAGCTCATCAAAAATGTCTGCGTCAACTTCAGTGTCAGAGGTATCAGTGAGGATGAGTACACCTTCTGTGAAGAATTGAGGCTGCAAGCTGAACTTGTCCATAACTAAAACAAAGAAATCCGAAATGTCACTAAACTATTAAAACCACCAAGTTTTACTGTTGATCACTTATAGGTGATAATTTTATACTCATTTAAATTGCACATGAGTACAAACCATCTTTAAGAAACTGGTGGAAATGAAAGCATCCATCACTTTCTGGAACTTTGACATACTTCTGCACTCCCCCATACTCCACCTTTGCAAGCATATCCCGTGTGGAGATTCAATAAAAAAAATTTGTTGTACAGTAATTAATTGGACAAATAACCTGGTAATCAATTGAAAAAAAAAAAAGAATCATGATCCATAACTTGTGTTAAGCAAAGCATTTTCCCAAAAGACAATTCTAGATACTAAACAATTTGTCCATCTTTCAAGTCAATATTATACCCACAACTACAGCTGCCACGATTAGTCGACTAGTCACGATTACATCGACTATCAAACTTGTAGACAACTAATTTAATAGTCGACTCGTTTGAAGCTTTGTAAGATCACAAAAGACGCAGGAATAAGTTGTAGGATTTAAGAGTGTAATAACGGACTGAAACAGAAGATGGCAGCACTGCATGTACAAGGATGCCAGCTGCAGTTAAACCCCGAAGAAGAAGAAGCTGTGTCCCAGAATTTATAGCGCGGCCCTGCTCAGTTTCCAACAATGGCGGCAGCTACTTAGTTTTAATATTACTCTTATTATTCTTTCTGGGTCACAAAATAAACGTTTAACGTGTTTTCAGGCGAGAATGTAGCTGTGTAAACCTCAAATATCTGCTCAGTTTATCAAGACACCACATATTTTCAAAAGCGTTCCAACGTTTTCGGAGATGTCTGTTACCCACTAGCTTGATAGCTAGCCGGGGGCTAGGCTCACTAGAGCCGTGAGAACACCGGACTCCCGGCTAATCGTTTTCAAACCCACTGCCGTCTTTCGCTACTCAGGTTAAACATGATATATAAGTCACTTAGATAACTTAAAAATGTTATTGTTTGGCTTTTTTCAGTATTTTATTTGTTCCTGAGTAAATCGGCTGAGTTTATTAAACTCCACCGAAACAATCTGCACATTTAATTAAAATTTAATAAACTATCATCTTGTCTTTATTTTTAGTTAGCACATACCTTAAACACTTAAAGCTGTAATCTAATGATAGTTATATAAGAGCAGATGCTGCTGGTGCAATAAGCTGTCCGTTTTATGTCCAATTGATGCATGATCTGATTAGTGGACTAATTGCAAAAATAATCAGTGACTAGTCGACTATCAAAATAATCGTTTGTGGCAGCCCTACCCACAACACATTTGTTAAAATGATGCTCTCTATAACAACTGAAGAACACAGACAATAGTTAATTCCATAATAAATTCAAAGCCTTGATCTTTTTAATTTTTACCTAAAAAGAGTGCACAAAACTCTGAAAAGATCTAAATGTTAACATAGAACCCAGTCAGCACATCTGCTACTGCCGTTTACTATATCGGTTTATATGGGAGATAGATTTCAGGCTTTAAGTGCCACCATAATTTGATGCCAACCTAAATATTGTTTTAAGTGTATATGAGTTAGCAAAAGAATGACTGAACACTCATATGCAAGTCTTTTGCCCGCCAACAATACATTTCAGCTAGCTAAAACAGATTTTTCTGCTATCACCGAGCAACATGCTAATGCTTTTCACACAGCTTTGTCTCGACTCAAAAAAGCCACAGAAGTAAAAGGTAGTAATAATAATTACAAGAATCTCAGAAAAAATGACTTACCAGGCGTGGCAAACAACTCGGAAAAATGGAGAGCTAAATGTTCTGAAATGGCTTCCCTTCAGCTTCATTCGGAACCTGTGATGCTGGGGGCGGAGTTTGTGAATTTACTCTATTAGTGTCATAACCCCTTTAGGAGTTTAGAGTTAAGAGGTCAAGAGTTAATGTTTCCATTTTGACACCTCCAGATTTAATATAGAAACACTCATTTTTAACACTCCATTTTAACTACTAATGTTTTACACCTCAGAGTTACATTAAAAGAATGTGACTCTACTTAGAGTAAAATTAACTCTGCTTTTGCACAAAGTCACTAACACCAATACATTTAACACTTTTGAATTTGCTGTGTAGAAATAGATTATCAACTGATGCCTGTTGCTCTTTTCATGATTTTGTAAACAACCCAAAATTGTCTCAGCTGGAGAACTTGAAAACAGAGATGCAAGAGCTGGAGAAATTCGACACCATGCAGGTGATAAAGGGACAACAAGCCATTGCTGCTCTGAAGGTTGATCTACGCAAGTGCAGCGAAAAACTGAACACTACTGTCGCACCCACCGAGCCTCCACACGGTGAGTCAATCAAGCAGTTTAAAAAAAATTGATTGTTTATTTGTTTTTGTTTTCCTGGTGGGGGCAGGAACTAATTATTGGGGGTTGGAGCAGTTAATAATCTTTTCTTGTAAATTCATATTGCCTAGTACCTGTGATAATCATTTGTGTCCATACCAACTTGACTGATCTTTACGTTAAGCCAATGTAAGCTTAACTAAGCTAATGTAAGATAAAATAAATATGGAGAAGATCACTGAAGAAAACAACGTCTAAAGATGACAAAATTAAGGACTCAGTTGAATAGAAAATACAAAATAGGTGAAGCTCTTAATAAGTCCAAATCTTTATCTGTCGTTCGGTCAGAAAAGCTGAAACAAATGTGAGAAAAAGTGCTCATCTGCATGTGGTTTAAATTGTGGTGAGGATCCATTAATTATCCATAGCCTTTCACTAGAGTAACCAATCATTTCGATCGCCTGTGTCAGCTGAGGAAAGAATCCAATCAGTGCACTGAAATTGCATTCAAATAGCAACAATGAATCACCTTGTGTAGCTGCCCACTTGGAATTACCACTCGTGACGCAGAGAGCTTCGACTGATGCAACTTTATTCTCTCCTCTTTAAACCACCGACAATATGGCACCGTGAAAACTATAAAGATGCACAAACAAATACCATTAAACATTTAAGTAAAAAGTGCAGAAATGTTCACATTTTACTATAGAAAATGATTTTGATTAACTCAGATAGGGACATCGACATAAATCAATAGTTTTTAAACTATTTATGTTACAGCATTTAATAAAATGAATAAACGACAACCTTTCTGTCTCTTAAATACATAAACAATCATTTGCATCATTAAACCAACCTCTTTCTGCTTCCAAGGGTGCTAATCATGCTGAACCAGCTAGCCAACCTCTTCCATGCACATCTCTTAGCCAGTTCTGAAGCAACGTGTTTGTGTCGTTTCGCTGAGAACAGAACAGGAAGTCTGACACAATAAAAGAGGAAGTGCCAAGGTACTCTTCAGAATAAAAGCACAAAGTAAAGTGGCTTTGCCGGCATTTACACCTTGCACTGATAAACATGGCTATCAATACCCTTTAAAATTAGTTAAATACAACCTCAAATGAAAATATGTGAAGTAAAAAGCCAGGTCCCAACCTCAACCGAACTTAGATGCTTGGCTGGTTCCTTCAGAGAGCTTTGCAACATTGCAAAGAAGAAGTCGACAAGATGAAAGAAATTGATAATGTCATACAGAAAATCATTACTTCAAGTTATTTGTTCAAAAGGTAGTTACACAAGCTATCATGAATTGAACCGAATTCGTTTAATAAATAATATAATAATAACAATTATTACTTTAAAGTAGTTGCAGTAAAAGGAAGCTCAATCGCTATATGATGAATAAACCCCAGCATGCATTGATAAAAGAATTTCTAGTTTGCCCTACAAATAAATTTAAAAAATGAAAAGGAAAAATGCATTTCCTCCATAAGAGTAGCCTCACGGAGAACAGCTAATACACACTATACATTTCCCCTCAGGTACCTGCGCACGCAGCCGGCTTCTTAATGTCACTGAGCCAAAGGTCTACACAAAAGGAGAATATCCTGGCTCGTATGCTTACGGAGCCTGGGGTCGTGATCCCAGACCAGAGAAAGGCAAAGAGAGCTGGCATTGGCTGGTGATGTTGACTTTGAGTAACGTATATGCCAACTATGTTCGTCTTTACAGCAGTCTGAGTTCTCTCATCATTGGATTGAGCGTCCCAGGTAAGGAACTGCTCGCTTCTTGTTGTTTATTCCCCTACGAAATGCAAAAAACCCTTACTGTTTATACTGGGATCACACTGAAGTTGGTAAATTAGTAGTTTATTGAATCATTTGAATTTCCAAGAAAGAAAGAAATTAACCTGGATGTTTGCTGTACGTTGGGTTACTGAATGTGTATGAAAAGGACCATTTAAAGTTTGCTAGGTAACTACAATACCTAACTGTACCTAAAATTTAATTATGCAGACCATAATAAAAGTGACTTTACTCTTTAATATTATAAGAGAACACTGACATTTCTATCATAGTTTCCTTACTTAAAGTGGAATAAAGTAAAGTGCACGATTGTCTTAATTACTGGCACATTTTTGTGAAGCAAATTATAGTTTTAAACTATTAACATACGTTTATTCCTCCTTTTTCTTCTTCAGGTAATGTCCAGATCCACTCCTCAAACCCAACTACCAACACCATCCAGGGTCCAAATAATGTTCTGTATGGAGGGGCTTTGTACTACAACTGTTACAACCAAGATTATGTTTGTCGATTTAATCTCACCACTAAAAGCGTCACAACCTTACAACTACCAAAAGGCACCAGGTTTGTTACTCAACTTTGAAAATGTTAGTTTGAAGAATAACTATGACAGAAACTTTCACTGCTATCCTCTGTTAACCAGGTACAACTCAAAAGGTAACTTCTGCCATCTTGAGGAATGCTACCCATACACTGACCTGGACCTGGCAACAGATGAGTCTGGTGTCTGGGTGGTCTACACCACCACTCAGGACTTTGGCAACTTGGTTCTCTCCAAGCTAGAGGAGGGTGAAACACCAGTGCTTGGAAAGACCTGGCGCACTTCAGTCTACAAGCGGGCAGTGACCAACACCTTCATGGCGTGTGGCGTTCTCTATGCGACACGTTACATTAACAGGGAGGTCGAGGAGATCT
Organism: Neolamprologus multifasciatus; assembly: GCF_963576455.1. Classification (NCBI taxonomy): domain Eukaryota; kingdom Metazoa; phylum Chordata; class Actinopteri; order Cichliformes; family Cichlidae; genus Neolamprologus; species Neolamprologus multifasciatus. The sequence continues at coordinate 4,464,974 of NC_140445.1, read as the reverse complement.
TTTACTCATTCAACACCGTGACGGGACAGGAGAAGTTCAACATTGGCATCTTCATGAACAAGATGTCTCCCAACATTCAAAGCCTAAACTACAGCCCTGTGGACCAGATGCTGCATGCTTACTGTGACTCCAACATGGTTTCCTACAAGGTGTTGTTTGGGTAAATTGATGTTGTTGTTTCATTTCTGCAAAATTGATTGATTTCTATAAAAGTCTGAATTCAAAACAGTTTTTCCTCAAGATGTTTCATGTTTAATGCATCACATTTCATAAACAATGTATTTCTCCATTAATCTAATTCAACCAGTGTAAATAAATGGTTCATCGTTGCCTTGTACTCTCTTTATTCAATAAAATCAATAATTTCCAGTGTAGTGGTTTTAATGTTCAGGATCAGTCTAACTATGTTATTATATCTTTTTTTATGTAAACATACAAATGTCATATTCTCATAAAAGTCACACGATTGTTGTTTTGACATTTGTGGAGAAATCCTTGCAGTGACATTAGAGTAGCAGTTATCTAAATAAGTAAATTAAATTCAAACAGATTATCATATCGTTAGTTGTTGTACCAGTGTATTACTCTAAGTACTGGCTCTTTCCATGTGTGACATAAAAATCCTCTTTGTTCTGAATGCAGAAAACTAATCTATGATTCATTTTACAGACAATTGTTTTTGAAATGGCCACATGAATAAAAACATTCCTACTTCCTAATGGTATCTACCATTTACATTGTTTATTCTACTGGAGATATTTGTGAAATATTCTTCAGCATTTACACTGACTAACCTTAACAATGTGTAACATTTAAAAATTATCCTTCAAGTATCTGATATTACACATTTTATAGTTCATAGGTGCAATGGCCTACACTCAACTGAAACGCTGTTGTGGCCCTAACAGAGCTGTGGATGAACCAATGCTGTAAAGAAGAGTGGGTCCGAATTTTTCAATAATAATGTAATCAATGAAGTTATTCAAAAAGATTATTGAAAGGTTCACGTGTCTCTACAAGCTACTGAATCATAGTGTACACAGCACTTAATTTTTCACATTGATCTTAATTTTGGTTAAACAACTGACATGTTGCAATATACCATGTTTTCATCTTAGTTTGTATTTAAATAATTTTGGGCCAAATTATTTCATTAATATTTGCTAATACCCAAAACCCTAAATTTGAAATAGGGTTTAACTACTCATTTACATTACATAATTTCTACAACACCAAACCCTTTCCTTTGAATTCAGTTCAGTTTTATTTATATAGCACCAAATCACAACAACAGTTCCCTCAAGGCATTTTATATTGTAAAGTAAAAACCCTATAATAATATAAAAAAACTGATAAACCCCAACAATCATATCGCTCCCATGAGCAGGTGATTTGGCGACAGTGGAAAGAAAAAACTCCTTTTTAACAGGAAGGAACTTCCAGCAGAACCAGGACAGGAGAAGGATGTCCATGTGCAGCAATGGAAGCAGATATGGAAGGTAAAATCCAAAGTGGTCCCAATTGTATAGGGCAATCTATTTTGATTTCCACCAGTGATTCGATTCAATTTTGACACAGTCAATATTCACAGAAATATTATAATTCTGATCATTTATCTACAGGAAAGGGCAGAGCAGGCTGTACCTGCTGGGGAGACTCAGGTCATTTGGAGTGAAGGGCCCACTCCTGAAGACCTTCTATAACTCTGTGGTGGCCTCAGCCATCTTTTACTGTAAGGTCTGCCGAGGCGGCAGCATCTCTGCTGGGGACAGGAAGAGACTGAACAGGCTGATCCGGAGAGCCAGCTCTGCCCTCTGGAACCAGTGGAGGTGGTGAGTGACAGGAGAATGGTGGCTAAGCTGTCGTCCCTGTTGGACAACATTTCCCACCCCATGCAGGAGACTCTGACAGCACTGAGCAGCTCCTTCAGTGGCAGGCTGCGGCACCCAGGCTGGGATGGAGAGATTTCGCAGGACTTTCCTCCCAACTTAATGTCAGACTCTACAACATGGTCTCTGAAGATGTCTCCCTGATGTGCAATATTACCAAGTGCAATTCTTTCCTACTATAACAGAGAATTTTTTTCTATTTTGTACAGTATTTTATTCTAATTCATCTTATCACATTCCATTGTGTTTATCTTAATTTTTACTGCTCTTAAACTTGTACTTTCTGCCGTAACCCAATATTTCCCATTTGTGGGACTAATAAAGGTTTATCTTATCTTATCTTATCAGTAATTCAATTCAATTCAATTTTATTTATATAGCGCCAAATCACAACAAATGTCGCCTCAAGGCGCTTCATAGATACAGAGAAAAGCCCAACAATCATATGACCCCCTATGAGCAAGCACTTTGGCGACAGTGGGAAGGAAAAACTCCCTTTTAACAGGAAGAAACCTCCGGCAGAACCAGGCTCAGGGAGGGGCGGCCATCTGCTGCGACCGGTTGGGGTGAGAGAAGGAAGACAGGATAAAAGACATGCTGTGGAAGAGAGACAGAGATTAATAACAGATACGATTCAATACAGAGAGGTCTGTTGACACATAGTGAGTGAGAAAGGTGACTGGAAAGGAAAAACTCAATGCATCATGGGAATCCCCCGGCAGCCTACATCTATTGCAGCATAACTAAGGGAGGATTCAGGGTCACCTGGTCCAGCCCTAACTATATGCTTTAGCAAAAAGGAAAGTTTTAAGCCTAATCTTAAAAGTAGAGATAGTGTCTGTCTCCCGAATCCAAACTGGAAGCTGGTTCCACAGAAGAGGGGCCTGAAAACTGAAGGCTCTCCCTCCCATTCTACTTTTAAATACTCTAGGAACAACAAGTAGGCCTGCAGAGCGGGAGCGAAGTGCTCTAATAGGGTAATATGGTACTACAAGGTCATTAAGATAAGATGGGGCCTGATTATTTAAGACCTTGTATGTGAGGAGCAGGATTTTGAATTCAATTCTGGATTTAACAGGAAGCCAATGAAGGGAAGCCAAAACAGGAGAAATATGCTCTCTCTTTCTAATCCCTGTCAGTACTCTTGCTGCAGCATTTTGGATTAACTGAAGGCTTTTCAGTGAGTTTTTTGGACATCCTGATAATAATGAATTGCAGTAGTCCAGCCTGGAAGTAATAAATGCATGAACTAGTTTTTCAGCGTCACTCTGAGACAGGATATTTCTAATTTTAGAGATGTTGCGCAAATGGAAGAAAGCAGTCTTACATATTTGTTTAATATGTGCGTTGACGGACATATCCTGGTCAAAAATGACTCCAAGGTTCCTCACAGTGTTACTGGAGGCCAAGGTAATGCCATCCAGAGTAAGAATCTGGTTAGATACCATATTTGTAAGCTTTTCAGCGCCGAGTACAATGACCTCAGTTTTATCTGAATTAAGAAGCAGAAAGTTAGTGGCCATCCAAGTCTTTATGTCTTTAAGACATTCCTGCAGTTTAACTAATTGGTGTGTGTTATCTGGCTTCATGGACAGATAGAGCTGGGTGTCATCTGCATAGCAGTGAAAATGTATGCTATGTCTTCTAATGATGCTGCCTAGGGGAAGCATGTATAATGTAAACAGAATTGGTCCTAGCACTGAACCCTGTGGAACTCCATAATTAACCTCAGTGTGTGAAGAGGACTCTCCATTTACATGCACAAATTGGAGTCTATTAGATAGATATGATACAAACCACTGCAGTGCAATACCTGTAATACCTACAGCATGTTCTAATCGCTCTAATAGGATATTATGGTCAACAGTATCGAATGCTGCACTAAGGTCAAGAAGGACAAGCACAGAGATGAGTCCACTGTCAGAGGCCATAAGAAGATCATTTGTAACCTTCACTAAAGCTGTTTTTGTGCTGTGATGAGCTCTGAAACCTGACTGAAACTCTTCAAATAAACCATTCCTCTGCAGATGATCTGTTAGCTGTTTGACAACTACTCTTTCAAGGATTTTTGGTATGAAAGGAAGGTTGGAGATTGGCCTATAATTAGCTAAGACTGCTGGGTCTAGAGATGGCTTTTTGAGTAAAGGTTTAACTGCAGCCACCTTGAAGGCCTGTGGTACATAGCCGATTATTAGAGATAGGTTGATCATATATAAGATCGAAGAATTAATCAATGGCAGGACTTCTTTGAGCAGTTTTGTAGGAATGGGGTCTAAAAGACACATTGATGGTTTGGAGGAAGTAATTATTGAAGTTAACTCAGAAAGATCGATTGGAAAAAAAGAGTCTAACTTAACATCAATGGTACTAAGAGTAGCTGTAGATAATATTACATCTGTGGGATGATTATTGGTAATTTTTTCTCTAATGATAAAAATTTTATTTGTGAAGAAGTTCATGAAGTCATCACTAGTTAACGTTAAAGGGATGGTTGGCTCAAAAGAGCTCTGACTTTTTGTCAGCCTGGCTACAGTGCTGAAGAGAAACCTGGGGTTGTTCTTATTTTCTTCAATCAGTGATGAGTAGTAAGCTGTTCTAGCTTTGCGGAGGGCTTTCTTATAAAGCAACAAACTATTTCTCCAGGCTAAATGATGATCCTCTAAATTTGTGACACGCCATTTCCTCTCCAGATTACGAGTCATCTGCTTTAGGGTACGTGTTTGAGAATTATACCACGGGGTCAGGTACTTCTGATTAGAGACCTTAGTTTTCACTGGAGCTACAGTATCCAGAGTCGTACGTAGTGAGGAGGTGAAATTATTAACAAGATAATCGACCTCTGTTGGGGTAGCGTTCAGATAGCTGCTCTGCTCTGTGTTGGTACAGGGCATTGACGATGATAACAGTGGCTGGATTATATTCTTAAACTTAGTTACAGCGCTTTCAGAAAGACATCTACTTTGATAAAGTCCACTCTCCACTGCTGCGTAATCAATTATTGTAAATGTAAATGTTATCAAGAAATGATCAGACAGGAGAGGGTTTTCAGGAAACACTGTTAAATGTTCAGTTTCTATGCCATATGTTAAAACAAGATCTAGAGTGTGATTAAAGTGGTGGGTGGGTTCTTTTACATTTTGAGAGAAACCAATTGAGTCTAACAACAGATTAAATGCCATGTTGAGGCTGTCATTTTTAGCATCTACATGGATGTTAAAATCACCCACAATAATTATTTTATCTGAGCTCAGAACTAAATTAGATATAAAGTCTGAGAAATCAGATAGAAACTCTGTGTAAGGCCCAGGTGGACGATAGATGATAACAAGTAAGACTGGTTTCTGAGTTTCACAGCTGGGGTGGACAATGTTAAGCATCAGGCTTTCAAATGAATTAAAAGTCTGTCTTGGTCTTTCATTAATTAATAGACTGGTGTGAAAAATTGCTGCCACACCGCCCCCTCGACCTGTGCTTCGAGATTTCTGGTAGTTAGAATGACTCGGGGGTGTTGATTCATTTAAACTAACATAATCATCCTGCTGCAGCCAGGTTTCTGTAAGGCAGAGTAAATCAATTTGTTGATCAATTATTAAGTCATGTACTAACAGAGACTTGGAGGAGAGAGACCTAATATTTAATAATCCACATTTCACTGTTTTACTCTTTGGTTCACATGTGGATACTGTATTATTCTTTCTTTGTAAATGTTTAAGTTGTTTGTTGCTGGTTTTTAGTTTGTTTTTTGTCTTTTTGGAAGCAGACACAGTCTCTATGGAGATGGGTTTTTGGGGGGGTAGCAGGAGGAGAGAAGCTGCAGAGAGGCGTGTAAGACTGCAACTCTGCTTCCTGGTCCCAACTCTGGATAGTCATATTTTGAGGGGTTTAATAAATTTGTCGATATTTCTAGAAATGAGAGCTGCTCCATCCAAAGTGGGATGGATGCCATCTCTCCTAACAAGACCAGGTTTCCTCCAGAAGGTTTGCCAATTATCTATGAAGCCCACATCGTTTCTGGGACACCACTCAGACAGCCAGCAATTTAAGGAGAACATGCGGCTAAACATGTCACTCCTGGTCTGATTGGGGAGGGGACCAGTACATATCCATTATTTTATATCTATGTATATCTATATATAAAAACAAATCTAACACTTGTGAGACCTCAGAGGTCACATCTTGTAACTGGAAGGTTGCCGGTTCGATCCCCAGCTCTCTCTGTCCTGGTCGTTGTGTCCTTGGACAAGACGCTTCACCCACCACCTACTGGTGTTGGCCAGAGGGGCCGATGGCGCAATATGGCAGCCTCGCTTCTGTCAGTCTGCCCCAGGGCAGCTGTGGCTACAACTGTAGCTGCCTCCACCAGTGTGTGAATGTGAGAGTGAATGAATAGTGGAACTGTAAAGTTCTTTGAGTGTCTAGAAAAGTGCTATATAAATGCAATCCATTATTATTAAAGTACCTAAGAATAAAACACAAACAAATATGAAGGAGATTTTTCTAGCTGGCTTTTTATAGCAGATAAACACCTTAAAAATATTTTGCAGTAAATCAAAAACTGAAGAAAACCATGAATCAGCATATAAACATTACCTTTATAATTTGGCATAATTATTCAAGTTAAGTTTTTGGTATTGAACAGCAGAAATTGGCCCTTCTTTTCGGAAGTCTGTTTTGGAGAAAAAAGTAGCGGGCAGCAGCACTTTACACAACGGCATACTGGTGCGTAATAAGCAAGTGAATAATGCAAAAAACAGAAATTCTAGTACATTCAGAGAGAGAAAGCTGTGCATGAAGTGTGATTTTCTCATGGTGGAAGCAAAACAGCAAAAGGAAGATGGAATTCATGACAATCTTTTTCAAACGTGAAGCGTAGTCTTGATCTTCTTTTGCTGCTGGTTCAGTGAATTTTGGTCGGAGAGTGATGAAACCTGCAGCTTCAGAATCTGTGAGATGTTGCCTTTCAGCACCCAGTGGCATGTCCCGATTGGGTGAACGGGGGGGATGCACGCTTTGCGTTTACATTGTTTTGCAAAATCCGTTTACCAGCCATCATTAGCTGTTTGATGATTGAAACAGTGTTGTGAGCTTTAAGCTCAGATTCTGGCGTTTCTAGCAAAATACATTTACATTTAAAAATCGATTTGGGGTATCAATATCACATTATTCAAACTAAAATCAATTTCTAAAATCAATTTTTTAAACCTGCCCTACACTGGTAGTAGTAATGTTAGAAGCTGTAAACCCAAAATAGTTAAAATCTTGATGTTTTTGTTACTGAAGACTTTATTATGGTTCTAACCGATGTTTGCATTCAGTTTTACCAAATAACATTATTAGTATAAGAACAGTTTTTACAGCATACATGACATATCTGTGGTATTTGTAGCTAACATCACTGTTGCATAAAATAGTCCTTAAACTGCACTTTTGAAATCATTGCTTTTTTTTCTTGCAACATGCATGCAGCATACATGATATATCTTCAGCATTTGCAACACCTGCTAAGATTGCTGTTGCACAGAAAAAGCCATTGCCTTTTTTTTTGGGGGGGGGGGGGGGGGTCATGTGACAATAACTAGCTACAAAGCTTCAGATCTGAAGTGGGCCTGGTAGGCCAGCAAGTATCCATCGTTGTACATGTAGATCTGCTTGTTGGTGGGATTGTAGCTCAGACTAGCCACTGCTTTAGCTACCTTCTCCAGTGGTATTGCTAGTGAGTTGTCTTCTTTGCCTGTGGCTGTGTCGAAGGCGTAGAACACCTCCTCCCGGAACTCATTAACGTAACGAGTCGCGTACATCACACCGCACACCATGAAGGCGTTACTTACTGCCTTCTTGAACAACCTCGTTTCCCACGTCTGTGTCACGTTGAGACTCTTCACCTCGCTGTCCCAAACTAACCGGCTGATCACGAGGTTACCATGGTTACCTATAGTGGCATAGAGAGCCCACAGTCCTGTTTCATCTGCCTCTACATCAACATCACTATTGAGCCGGCAATCGTAGTAACAATAGGGGAACTTGTTGTTGAAACCCACACCAGTGCCTGGAAGAGTCACCCGTTTGACCTCGTTGGCCTCAAGGTCGTACCGGCAAACGTCTGCAGAGCGGTAGCAGTGATAATACAGAGCCTCGCCATACAGGACGGCGTTCGGACCTTCATTTGTGCTGGGATCACTGTAAGATGAAGCAAATGTAAAGTCTCTGTGGTTTGTTGAGGCCATGAAGTCTTCGTAGGTTTGGTAAACGCGCACAGTGTTGCCCCAGATGTGGCTGCTGAGCAGAGGTTGAACCCAGTAACTGTTCTTCTGCCCCTCGCTCTCTTTCTGCGCTTGTTTTCCCCACGAACCAGAGACATAGCTCTTACCATGAGGACTGACTTTAGTCGTGATAGGGTCACTGATGTTGGCGAGCAGACCTCTGACGCAGTGCTTGTCCTGAACTGGAAAGACAGAAAGATCAGAAGGTTTTTGAAGCAGATGATGATATAGATACAGTCAATCGTTATCATTTATCATCATTAGTTACTTATCATCCCCTTAAGGTGTATCCTTGCTTTGAAAAGGGGAAGCTTTTTATTTCTAGACTGGGATGGCTCTGTACTGGGTCTGACAGAGGGCTGGGTCAGTGACCCAGCATTTTGAGTTATTTTGTATTTTTGCTTATTTATGAAATTATATAAAGTTCTCGGGTTATTATTAGTTGGTATTAGTTGAAGTTGAGTCTAGTTTATGTTATCGTCCATGTCTCCTTGCTTATAAGCCTTTTTCTGTTTAAAATGTGTAATCTCTGTGTAGGTTCCCCTTGTGTCTTTGTCCTCTGCCCCCCCACCCATTTCCTCTCTCTGTCTCTCTGCTTGTCTCAGTTTATGTCTCTCCATGTTCCCTGTTTTATTTTGAAAGTCTTGTGTTTCTATGTTCAGCCCGTTCTCACTCCCGAGGCGTAACATGCCGACGTTTTGTCACGTCCCGCGGCGTTCCTGAGGAACGCGAAAGGAGACCTTCAGCGTTCTTATGGTACGTGGCGGGTTATGGCTGAAATCCAGTGCAATGACGCTCCCGCGGTAATAGACGTTCCAGCCCTGTATTCCAGCCCTAAACCTAACCTTATCCCTAGCCCTAACCATAACCTTTTTCCTGAGCTTAACCAAGACTTTAATTATGTTAAATAGCGTGTTTCTAAGTGATTTGAAGAAAAAGAGCGAACATGTGTAGATTGAGTCCATACGGTTCCCATATTTCCTCATTTTTCCGAGGTCGTCATTTAGGAACGTGGTGGGTAGCCGAAAACGTAATATGTTGACGATTTGTCACCTAGCCTAAAATGTGACGCTTTGGGAGTGAGAACGTGTTGCTATGTTCAGTGTGTTTAGTTTTGCCTCCCCTGTGGCGTCATGTTCATTTGTGCCAGCTGTGTTTCCACAGGTGTTTCCACTTCCCTCATTACCCTTCTATGTATTTAAGTCCTCTGTCTTCCTCTGTTCAGTGTCGGCTCGTCTGGTTGTCTGTCTTAAGTCACAAAATTGTTTTCAAGCTTCGGTTCAGGTTCATGTTCATGTTTCTCATCATAGTTTTTGCATGCACCCGTTCTGATTAATGTTTACGCCCCCTGTCATAGTTTTCCATGTTAGTGTTAGCTTATCCCGATTTAGTTTTTAGTTTAGTTTTGCCCCAGCTTGCACTGTCTTTATTTTTGTTTTTTGCCAACAGCCCAGTTCTGCTCCCATGTCTGCTCAATGTTTGTGGTCCACACCACAAACACACCGACTGCTCAGCCTTAACAGGACGACCTGAGCCTGTGAGGGTGAGCATGGACCTAGCGAGGTCTCGACACTCTTGTTGATTTAAACGAGAAGACGGAGAGACTGCTGAGGATCACCGCTCATATCCACACGTCTCAGGATCCATGGACTGTTTCCGTTGTTTTATCAGCCATGGAGGCGATCCTCGAGAGGGAGCCGCGGCTGACTCAGTTTACAGCGATTGTGGAGGCTCAAGAGCGGGTCCTCTCCATAGCCGAGGAGTACCAAGCCCAAGCCTTGCTCAGCCCTTCCTGAACGCCTCTTCTGCTCAGCGTTCTCCACCACAGCCTCGAGGCCCCGAGGAGTTTTGGGTTGGCTCGCTGAGGCTCTTTTCCAGGCCTGAGTCACCTTTATCCACCTCTCTGCCACGGATAAGCCGCTCATCCTCACAGTCTCGGTCAGACCTCTCATCTCCTGCCTCATTTCTGGCGAGGATGCGGTCAGATGATGAGGAGTCGGTCACTGCAGCTATCCAGGCTTCACCTGTTGTCTTTGCAGCTACCGCTTTCAAGGGGAAGCGACGGTGATGCTACAGATGATCAGGGCCTCAAGCTGAGTCACAGACATCCCTTGAGTGGTGAGTCACGGCGATTTCTTGCCACCAGCTTTCTCAATATCCGAGGGGGCTGATATAGAAATATTACCCACGAACACTGTAAATTCTGAGTTAGCATCATGCGCGGATGTTGCTTGCAAGTCGAATAGTGAAGAGATTATGTTTCCAGTTTTCTTGCTTGATGATTCACAAGCCCAGGTCCGCTGTGCCAGCTGGAGGGTCAGACAGGGCTAGCCTCCAACTTCATGCTCCAGCTGGGGGTTCAGAAGACCCTAGCCAGCAGCCTCTTGTGCCAGCTTTATGCTCAGCTGAGCATATATGGTCCAGCCACAATTCAGCCAGAGGTTGACGCCTCATCTAGTCTCATCTCAAAGTAGCTACAGATCGATAACTTGCCTGGTCTCGCCTGCCAGTGCCCTGCACGGCCTGCCAGTCCACACCCACCTTCCAAACCCCAACCAGCACATCAGGCGCCTGCCAAGCCAGCCCGTCCATGGAAATCAACCAAGCCACCCAAGGGCCCTCACTCACGTTCACCCTAAGCCATAGCCTAAACTGGGGGTATGGAACTCCAGGCCTCAAGTGCTGGTGTCCTGCAGGTTTTAGATGTGTCCTTGATCCAACACAGCTGAGTCAAATGGCTAAATTACCTTCTCAACATGTCTTGAAATCCTCCAGAGGCCTGGTAATTAACTAATGTCCTGATTCTTGATTTGAGGTGAGGGACAGACGACTGGAGGTCCATAGTGCGTCAAACAATGATTTTATTAAAACACATATATATATATATATATATGGGAAGCCGAGCACGATCCTCACACAGCATCGATCTTCTTCGAACAATACATGGGGTGTCATATATATACGAAAATAGTGCGTCACAAGCAGATAATCAACAAGCATAAGTTCCAGTAAGTTTCCAGAGATCCTAGGACATATTCTAAAAAAGATCAGTTCCTTCCTTTGTTCCTCCACTATCGCCAGATGCTTCCTGTTATTTCACTTCACTTATCTGTGGAATTAAACTGTCACGTATGCAGGTACAACTTGCAGTTTTGAGCAAAACATAGTACATATGTATGTGCGCAGGCACCCTGTGTGTGTCCTGACCTCAGTGCATGACCTTACTCGACAAACAAAGACATTTCAGAAGCATACTGCCTGACTCCGTTTGAGTCATGTGTTACCAGGCAGACTCCAGTGCAACATGAGGGCACACAGGCCTTTATTCTATTTCTATATAATATGTGGTGAATTGTAAGCATGTAGGCAATCTTTCATTAGCTGTGGGTCACTTTACTCAATAGATCGGTCGAACATCGCGTCGGCCGAAGCTTTAGACCATTAATTAACTTGACCGAGCTTCAACTCTTTAATAAGCACAAAAATGCAATATGTGTATAACATGATTACAGCTGCACCTGCAATAAAAGATTATTATGTAATTCAGCTAACACCTGAAATACAGACTTTAATGTAACATCAACAGTTTCAATAAATGCTCTAATGAAATGATAATGATAAATGATAAGTAATGCAACAGTAATAATAATGGTCATGAATAGTAACAGTAAAATAATTTTCTCATCCCCACACTAATCATTTGATTCAGGTGTGTTGACCCAGGGTGTGAACTATAACCCTGATACTAAAATCACATTTTGCACCTCAAACCCAAACAGGCATTCTGTCCCCATAAAGTAGCATGCCAATTTTCTGTCATCACAAAGATATCTAAACATGTACACACACACACACACACACACACACACACACACACACACACACACACACACACACACATACCTCTGAAGTCTTTGGGGATTGACTTGCAGGTCTCCACATTATTCTTTAGGTAGCGCAGTTTCTCCTTCACAGTCTTCATGTTAAGCGTGTCTATTGTTTGCATCTTGTTTACATGTTTATGCAGTCTATCAGCCTATCAGAAATGGATATAATATTATTCTATTGATAATTCTGTTACATCACAACAGGTCACATGTGACCTGACATAGTATAACATTAAATATTTTCTTTCTGTTGTATTTTGCTGCCATTTGCTATTTTAGCTCTACCTCTTTGGAGAGTTTCTGTGTCTCGGAGTTGTTAAGCTGGCTGTGGACCACGTCGATGTCCACCTGTAACTGGCTGAGCTCCTGGCCCAGCTGGCGCAGGGACAGTTCTGTATACAGGCCCTGGGAGTGCAGGTAGTTGTAGGGCTCCAGCCGAGCAGTAAAGTTGGAAAACTGATCCTGGATCAGAGGAAGACGTTGGCTGGAGAACGTCAGCTGCAAGAAATGTAGACAAAAAAAACTTTGTTCAAAGACATGGCTTTTTTTCCTATAGGAACAATGTAAAAATAAACCCAAATTTTAAAAAAGTTAATATTTCGAGGGGAAAGAAAAAGTGGTTACCCTATATTATAAAATACCGTACATATTTTTTATTATACATAGATATCCATCTGTTGAAAGATAAGAGATCATGGACCTCAGCTGTGTAGTCTCATATTATTAAGAATAACAACAATAATTTTAAACATTTGAATCCCCAACTGATAAGATAAATGTAAGAAAGGCCAGTGAAGCCTAGCTTTTTATTTTTGCAAGCAGCATATAAAATAATATATGAATATTATGAAAAAAAAGAAAGTAACTTTGATACACTGTTTATCTTTAAATAATGAAATATCAATTAATTGATTATACCCATACTTAGTATTCATTACGATAATAATAATTAATGAATTATTAAATAATATTTTCTTGATTATTGATTAATTTTTTACTTGTATTTTATTTTTTTTATAATACAACGTTAGTTCCTGAGAGCTTACTTCAGTACAATAAAGCATATAGATGAGTTCTTACCTCTTCTTGTAAGTTATTCAGAGATCCTTCACAGGTGTGAACTTCCTCCAACACGTACTTAAACTTCTGAGCAGGGAACAGCCACATGGTGGAGTTCAGCTGGCACACACATGCATTTGACTTCTTGTAGCCCGACACTCGCTGACTCTGGCTGTCAGCCTGATTTTGCAAACAGGAGCATAAATTCTTAAGACTTATATTCATGGTAAACAAACAATAACAGAAAAATACTACATATAATACTTTTTTTAATTTATCGACTAGAAGTGTGACTTACTGTGGATGACAGCAGCAGCAATAGAAGCAGCTGCAGCATTTTTAGAGAAACTGAGATGGACCGACACAGACACACAGTCTTCTTTAGAAAAACTCACAACAAACACAGGATTTGTCGGTTTGCTTCCTGTCACTGATGAGTTGCTCCACAGCCTTAAAACCACTTGGACAAATGTCACAACTAAGAACATCAAACTGGCGTTTTGTAAGACCCCGCCCACTTTCTTTATGCATTGTTAGTTTACTGGCTCTCATTTCCCCTTTTCATTCTTCCTTAGACAATTATTTCATTTTTTCATTCAACTGTTGATTTTTCATTTATTTATTTATTTTTAACTATATAATAAAAGTGGAATGAACTGCCCACTGATTTTAAAGCTAAATTCATGTTTAAAACAACAAATCCAGTAGAAATTAAGTTTTCATCATATGTTAGTATGAAAATCTAATTTTGAAACGGTGCTTAAAAAAAACACTCAAAAATAATATACACCTTTGCAGGTTGTAGTCGTTAGCTTTTTTTTTTTTATAGTGAACATTTTTATGATTAATGAAAAAAGTTCAACTTTAAAAAGTGGGCATTTAGAGTGATGTATTACTATGATATAATGCCACGCTTGTTCAGAAATCCAGCTGTTAATTCCATTGCATTAACAGCTGATGTAGTCTACAGTATAGAGTAAAGCTCAGGGAAGCACAAGCTTCTCTGTGTAATGAGGCTACCACCTGTATTGAGTCAACATCTCTGTGCTGAAGAGGATACTAATGGGATTAAAGAATCCCATTAATAAATTAAACTGGAACCGAAGCCTGGAATTGCCAAAATTGCAAACAACCATGAGCTGCTAATCTTAATTCTCAATTATTTTTGCTTACTTTTTATTTATTTTACGTAATTAAAAAAAATGGTAAAATGGCCTGCATTTGTATAGCGCTTTTCTAATCCCTAAGGACCCCAAAGCACTTCACACACATTCAGTCATTCACACATTCACACACTGGTGATGGCAGCTACATTGTAACCACAGCTGCCCTGGGGCGCACTGACAGAGGTGAGGCTGCCGGACACAGGCGCCACCGGTAGGCAAACATGGGGTTGGTATCTTGCCCAAGGATTTGGCATGCAGCTTCGATGCCAAGGAGGCAGCCTGGCAGACCTTCTGATTAGTGGCTGACCTGCTCTGCCACCTGAGCTACAGCAACCCTGACAAACTATGATTTCTGCTACATCTGCTTTCACCTTGCTTACTACTGCAGTTTAACCTATCAAGGTCAGTGACAATCCGATCAGTATATTTTTATTTATTATTATTATTATTATTATTATTATTATTATTATTATTATTATTATTATTATTATTATGTTTTATTCTTTAATCTTGTTATATATTCACAACCAGGGAGAGGGTATACAATACAATATTATAACACTTTCAGTTTCTTCAAAAACAAAAATAAAGGTCACTATTCTCTGAAAATATAGTGTATGGCTTAGTAATCATAGTAGTTTTGGGCTCATCAACAATGATGGAAGACCTCATAGGGTTAATAACAATCTTTTCAGAATATTACAAAATATACTATCATTTAATTAATTCAATGAAAGACTGCAGTGTTAAGACATGCAATCAATTAAGAGCACCTGATATTTCTAAGGTAAGCTTTTTCAGTTCTCACACTACAGTTAACTTTTTAACATCCAGTTGACTGCCATTGGCCCACTTATTTTTACAGCTATAGTTTTGGAATTTTGCTGATTTGGAATCCCCAAATGGGAACACTTATGTCATAGTCGCTGCGTATATGACACCTCACGTAAAAAATAAGAACTTCTACTTTCTAAAAATGTGCTTCATGTTGGTAAAACTATATATTTGCCAAAAACGTGTATTTGGAAACTTGGCAGATTTAGGGAAGTTAAAAGAGCTTAGAATGCAAAATGAATCATCGGTGGTGAGACATGGTGTGCATAACAAAACCACGGAATTAAAAAAAGAATTAAAAAAATAAAATATCAGTCTGATTCAAAGTGGACACTTTCTGTTCCTGAAACTTCACCATTCCAGGCTCCACAACCACAACATCCTTGTAAAGCTTCAAAATAGTGCACGTATTAGTCATTTATATGGGTTACTATTGGAATATCCAGCACTGAAACATGAGCAGCAGATTGTAGCAGACTATAGCTTGTTATCACAATAGGTTAAGACTGTTACTGCTAGACAAAATTTAATAAAGACACATGTAAGACATGTATTTATCAAAATAATTAAAAATAATAATAATTTTGGTATAGACCAGGGGTGTCAAACTCATTTTAGTTCAGGGGCCTGTTAAAAAAACAATTCTTTGATCTTCAGGCTGAAGGAAGAACTACGGTGTTTAATGCTCAGTCAATAATCACTGTAATCAATACAATTCTCTTTGTTCCATACAAACACTTTGAGCAATACAAATGTCCAGGAGATATACACGGGAGGGAGTCTGACCATTTCACACATTATTACAGCTTCCCATCCACCCCCAAAGTCATAAAACCTAAACATTCATATTCTTTCTCTCCCTCTCAGTGAGCTTCAGTTACGACCTTGGTTTCCTGTGCAGTATAGTATATAGTAGTGATGTGCGATACCACTGATTTCCTTTCTGATCTGATACCAAGTAATATTCAGGGTGGTATCGACGATACTGATCCGATACCGATACTTTGTACAAAAATGTATTTTATTTATTGTAGCGTTTATTGTATCTCAAATTATAGCGTCATAATGATTACAGGACATCAGATACTTGTTCTTATCACTTAATAATGCAGAATTCATCATATAGAAATAAAAAATCTGAAGTTGTTATTTGAACTATTTGCTATTTGAACACGTTGCCAGCCTGCAGCACTAAAGGTCTCAGTGAGAGACGTCTGTCTCGCCCTAGCAGCATCTGTCCCTCTCCTCCTCTTCAGTTCGCCTCAACATATGCTTGTCATATTCTGTGATATTATTTACTCTGAGGTGTTTGACAAGGTTGGTGACGTTGCTACAACCATACATGCCAACCCTCCCGATTTTTCCGGGAGAATCCCGAATTTCAGTGCCCCTCCCGAAAATCTCCCGGAGCCACCATTCTCCCGAATTTCCCCGATTTTCCACCAAACAGACAACAAAATTAAAAAACCATATCACAGAATTCATAGGGCCCAGCCAATTCCAGTTTCCAGATACTTAGTTTTAATATTACTCTTATTTCTCTTTCTGGGTCGCAAAAAAGTTCCCTTTTTTGACACATGTATTGCAAACCACGTCTCGGCTGTTTGTTGATGTAAAATACGTCCGCACATGACTCCAATTATGCTCAGCCAGTGTTGTGAGTGCGCACGCCAAGGGGCCGCAAGACCTTTATACAGCTGTATTTCGCACATGACTATGAAAGGCGGAAGAGGAAGTAGTTCCTTGGAATGTAGACAATCCGAATGATAGAATTTCTTTCCACTGTGTTCCTGTTAATGATAATATACAAATTTACCCTAAATTACTAAAATATCGATATTTTAATGTGAGAATCGATTCTAGAACATAAATGATTGGTATCGGAGGAATCGATATTTCAGGATCGATCCACACATCACTAGTATATAGTATAACACATTGCACAAGTACAAAACCTCAGAATTAAAAATCTGTTCCAAGTGGTTCAATTAGACATAATATGTTTTTTTCCCCTGTGGCTATTTTACGCGCACAGTGCAGAATTTTTACTTTCTGTTCCCAAAGCCTGCATCTTCCATTACTCCTATAGTGATGAAAAACAATTAAAAAACATGCTTTTTTCTTCTTGCACACCTGCCCTGCTATCAGCTGATTTCAGTTTGTATGCAGAGGAATAACACAGCGGCGAAATCTGCAGCTTTAACCTCCCGAAATCTTACATGGCATGCATTTTTAATTTCTCTTTGCTATTTGGGCTGATTTGGACCTGATCAATGAAAAAGCAAAGAATTACCAATTATTTATTTTTACCTGATTTTTCTTTCTGCGAAAAATTTGATCCACATGCAGACATTCGTTTTAAATTTTGATAGAACAATGGCAGTACAAGTCCTCATAGGTGGATATCAGGCCGTTGTAGAGCAAAATTTTGTCTTTTGGTCTAGACAACCCAAAATGTGATGTCCACAAAGGAGTAAAGATGCGGACATTGCAGCACAAGAGAACAAGAGCATGATAGTAAAGTGCAAACTGTGTGAAAAGAAACAACTTTATTGTATGGCTCTTGTCAAGCATCTGCACAGACAAAATGCTAATACAAAGCTGTTTGTGTTGGCTGACCCCAGCAAAGCTGCCAGAGCCTGATCTTCATCATGTAACATGGTAGACATATCAGTATTGTAGTCTTGTAGCCCAATTTCTACCTGGACCTGTTTCTAATAAGAATCTAAGAATTGCTGTGGCAGGTGGTTTGAAATGTCTTTGGACTGGTTTCCAGCTCTTCTTTGTGTTAATGGCTTTATGTGTCCTAAATAGGACTGGGATTGTCCCAGTATGTGGGCCTGTCTGAGACGAGAAGAAAGTCTGCACTAGACTGTACATTTACATGTGATACGGTTAAAAGAGCTTACTGTGCACCAAAATGCGGTAGTGACTAACACACTGCATGAATAACAGAGCCCAAAATTAAATATTAAATTTCAAATAGTGCAATTGGACACATTATGGCTGCTTTGTGGCTATATTTTGCATTTCATGCAAAATGGTCACTTTCTGTTCCTGAATCAATTTCATTAAAAAAAAAATAAATAAAATAGATGTGTTAGTCACTGTTCTCAGCTTCACAACATAGACCCTGGGTTTAACAGTGACTCAGAGGCAACATTATGACATTGTATTATTTAGCATAAACTTTACCACATGTAGGATATAATATCATATATACAGTGTATTTTTGTGTGGTAGTTTCACAGCCTTTGATAATCCACATTATTGATTAAATTGATATATGATAAAATGTGCATGCCCTCCAACTGCTAGTCCTGATGAGTTGAAATAATTTTAAAAGAGAGAGAAAACATTTATTTTAAAAAGAGTTTGTAGTTTAAAAAATTGTAAAAACAGTGACAGAAGTCTGTGTTCCAGATTTTTTTTTTTTTAACAGAGTTTTAGGTTTCAGTACTTTAATTCTTATTTGGTACTTTATTAAATGTGAGATATTTATTTTGTATAGCTGAAGATGCTTTTACTGTCATTTCACATGATTAGATGCAAATTCTCTGTGTTGCTGTAATCCAGATCAGAAAATAGAGAAAACAAAGTGATGCATAAAATACAAACACACCCACATCCACTTCCTCGCATCCACAGGATAGTGGGAGTGTTCGCAAGTTAGTGGGTGCTGCTGCAGTCCCAGTGCCACAGTCAAACACTTTACAGAGGGTTTTGTTCAGCTCTGCTCTCTGATTCACCATGAAGCTGTACGTGATCATTTCACTGTGGGCTCTGCTCACATTCACCCAACAGGTAAGAAATACTGAAGACTTCCTTTAAATGATAAAATATCCATTTTGAATAAAGTGACAAATACAAAATCCCACTAAATGTGATGTTCTGCTTATTTCACTTGAAAATAAATTTAAATTTCAGGCTCCTCCACGAGAAAAGTGTTCATGCGAGCTGAATAACTCAGAGAAGGCATTCCCTCATGAAAAACTCAGGATAGTTGAAACCAACGTATCAGACTGCAACAGCAACATCACCCCACAGAAGGTAACTAGTCTTTTAAAGCTCTCATGCTGTGTGTCTCCATTCCTGCTTAATC
Source organism: Neolamprologus multifasciatus (assembly GCF_963576455.1). Taxonomy (NCBI): domain Eukaryota; kingdom Metazoa; phylum Chordata; class Actinopteri; order Cichliformes; family Cichlidae; genus Neolamprologus; species Neolamprologus multifasciatus. The sequence goes on along the minus strand of NC_140445.1, from coordinate 4,445,777 downwards.
ACTGCTGCCTCTGCAGACTGTGGAGCTGGAGAGTCTGCTGCTGGGGTTGGAGCGTCGTCTTTCCCAGCTGAACAAAGACGTGCTGATCCTGGAGAAGGAGGATGACGGAGAGCTGTATGGAGTTCTCAGCTTGTATGTTATAGAGAATGAAATGACTGAGATCAAGCAGCTGATTGACAAGCTCAACAGCACCACCCAGCAACACCAGATCCTCACTGCTAACGCCACTGAACAGGTAGATTCACAACCACATGCTGCAAAATGCTGACATCACTGTATCTTTGTCCCTCACTCTGTTTACGATCTTGTAAACAATCAAAATTTGTCTCAGCTGGAGAACTTTAAAGCAGAGATGCAAGAGCTGGAGAAGTTCGACACCATGCAGGTGATAAAGGGACAGCAAGTCAACTCTGCTCTGAAGGCAGATCTATTCAAGTGCAACAAAAAAATGAACACTACCGTCACACCCACCGAGCCTCCACAGGGTGAGTTGTGTTTGTTTGTTTATTTCTCTTCTGGTGGCAGTGGGAGTCTGTTCTTAGGGGGATTGGAGCAGTTAATAATCCTTTTTATTTTTATCCCCTCAGGTACCTGTCAACGCAGCCGGCTTCTTAATGTCACTGGACCAAGGGTCTACACAGCAGGAGAATATCCTGGCTCGCACGCTTACGGAGCCTGGGGCCGTGATCCCAGACCAGAGGAAGGCAAAGAGAGCTGGTACTGGCTGGTGATGATGACTTCGAGTAACAGATACTCCAACTATGTTCGTTTTTACAGCAGTCTGAGTTCTCTCATCATTGGAGTGAGTGTCCCAGGTAAGGAACTGCTCTCTTCTTGTTGTTTTTTTCCCCTCCCACATAATGCAAAAAAACCCTTACTGTTTTTACTGGGATCACTCTGAAGTTGGTAATTAAGGAGCTTATTAAATTGTTTGAATTTTCAAAAATGAAATAATTAACCCTAGAGGTTTGCTGTGCTTTGGGTTACTGAAGGTGTTTGGAAAGGACTGTGTACAGTGAGTTTGTTAGGTAACTACCTAACTGTACCTAAAATCGAGTTATGCAACCCTTTATAAAAGTAGCTTTACACTTTAATATTAAAAAAGAAGATTTTTTCACAGTTTCCCTACTTAAACTGGAATAAAGTAAACTGCACAATTGTTTCAAACTGTTTTCTTCAGAAGAGTGAAAAACATTTGGTAGCAAGTTATACTGATACCAAGTATCAGCTTTACGTATTTTCAACAAGCAGCCCTTGTTCCAGTGCTGGTCCTGTACAGGTGCATAGACAGTTCTGCATTGGTTCCCAGCCCATGTTATCCTGGAGTGTTTTTACTAAATAATACTCACCTCCCATAGTTCTTAAGAACAATGTTTTGCAGTTTGTCTTAATTACTGGCACATTTTTGTGAAGCAAATTATAGTTTTAAACTATTAACATACATTTATTCCTCCTTTTTCTTCTTCAGGTAACATCCAGATCCACTCCTCAAACCCAACTACCAACACCATCCAGGGTCCAAATAATGTTCTGTATGGAGGGGCTTTATACTACAACTGTTACAACCAAGATTATGTTTGTCGATTTAATCTCACCACTAAAAGTGTCACAACCTTACAACTACCAAAAGGCACCAGGTTTGTTAATCAACTTTGAAAATGTTAGTTTAAAGAATAACTATAACAGGAACTTTCACTGCTATCCTCTGTTAACCAGGTACAACTCAAAAGGTAACTTCTGCCATCTTGAGGATTGCTACCCATACACTGACCTGGACCTGGCAACAGATGAGTCTGGTGTCTGGGTGGTCTACACCACCACTCAGGACTTTGGCAACTTGGTTCTCTCCAAGCTAGAGGAGGGTGAAACACCAGTGCTTGGAAAGACCTGGCGCACTTCAATCTACAAGCAGGCAGTGACCAACACCTTCATGGCGTGTGGCGTTCTCTATGCGACACGTTACATTAACAGGGAGGTCGAGGAGATCTTTTACTCATTCAACACCGTGACGGGACAGGAGAAGTTCAACATTGGCATCTTCATGAACAAGATGTCTCCCAACATTCAAAGCCTAAACTACAGCCCTGTGGACCAGATGCTGCATGCTTACTGTGACTCCAACATGGTTTCCTACAAGGTGTTGTTTGGGTAAATTGATGTTGTTGTTTCATTTCTGCAAAATTGATTGATCTCTATAAAAGTCTGAAATTCAAATAGGTGCTCCAGTAAAACATGTATAGCCAACACCGTTTTTCCTCAAGATGTTTCATGTTTAATGCATCACATTTCATAAACAATGTATTTCTCCATTAAGCTAATTCAACCAGTGCAAATAAAAGGTTAATCTTTGCCTTGTACTCTCTTTATTTAATAAAATCAATAATTTCCATGTCAGTTTTTGCTGCCGGTCATAGGTTCTGTCCAATAATATGACGCGAGACTGGAATAAAAGACTTCCATGGATTGGCACTTTATTAAAGAAGGAGCATGATAACAGCACAAACACTAACCACAACTAAACAAAATGGCTTCCTTTTATACTCTACCTGTTCAGGTGAGCATCTGGAATAGCCCAAGTATGGGGGTTAACTAATCAACATGAAAACATAACCATCCACACAAACAAACATACAATAACATTAAAGCACATAACAAACATATACATATTTCCAACACGTACTATAAACAAACCAATAACATAAGCTTCACCCATTACTATACAAATTAAAACCCTCTTTAACCACACTCCCTAACCTGGCACACTGGTCTACTCCAAGAACTCTTAAACAGGTGATTGAGCTGCTTTCACTCTTTTGCTCCACCTAATAAAAGACTCCATAAGAACTAATGTGTTTTCTTTATTACCCTATTTTAAATTCCCAATCCAACAATTTATCATTAACAATACCAACCAGGTAATGGAACCCCTGGTCTCCATTACATTCCAGTGTAGTGGTTTTAATGTTCAGGATCAGTCTAACTATGTTATTATATCTTTTTTTATGTAAACATACAAATGTCATATTCTCATAAAAGTTACAAAATTGTTGTTTTGACATTTGTGGAGAAATCCTTGCAGTGACATTAGAGTAGCAGTTATCTAAATAAGTAAATTAAATTCAAACAGATTGTACTAACAAGTTGACAATGTATTTACTAGCTTTTTTTAATGTGCAGTGTTGGGCAAGTTACTTTAAGTAATTCATTATAGTTTCTAGTTACTTCTTCAAAAAGTAACTGAGTTAGTAACTGAGTTACAAGATTTTAAAAGTAATTAATTACTTGAAAAGTAACTATTGCCTTACTGGGCCTGGACCCCAGAGGGTTAAACATTTTTTTAACCCTCTGGGGTCCAGGGTATAATTGGCCATTTTTAACTACTTTTGATGTTTACTCTACATTTCACCTTTAAAAACTATTTTTGTTTGGTATCATTGTTTTCAGCACGACCTCACATGTCTGAATTTACAGTTATGTTTTCATTTTGACATACTGTATTAACAAAAAACATAAAATCTGAGTAGAAAAAGTTTTTTAATTTAATTTAATTTTTTACAGTGCATTTACAATGACTGAAATTTACAATGGTTAACATTTAAGTTTCTCCTTCAAGTATCAGATAAAATGTTACACATTTATGGTTCATAATACAAGTGCACAAATCAATGCCTGAGAACCTTAATCGAATGAACAATTTTTGTAAAGAAAAGAGAGTCAAAATGTGTCAATAATAATGTGACTGACTGATAAAGTTTTTCAAAAAGATTATGGAAAGGTTCACATGTCTCTACAATTTACTGAATCATAGAGTACACTGCACTTAATTTTTCACATTGATTATATTTTTGTTAAATAAGTGACATGATGAAATATGTCATGTTTTCAGTTTGTATTTAAATAATTTTCTTTTAAGGTCCCAATAATTTTGTTAATATTTGCTAATATGCAAAACCCTAAATTTGAAATAGTGTTTACTTTCTCATTTACATTACATAGTTTCTACAACACCAAAACCCTAAATTTGAATTCAGTTCAGTTTTATTTATATAGCACTAAATCACAACAACACTTCCCTCAAGGCATTTTATATTGTAAAAACCCTATAATATTATAAAAAAAACCCAGAGAAAACCCAACAATCATATCACTCCAATGAGCAAGTGATTTGACGACAGTGGAAAGGAAAAACTCCTTTTTAACAGGAAGGAACCTCCAGCAGATCCCGGACAGGAGAAGGACGTCCATGTGCAATGGAAGCAGATATGCAAGGTAAAGTCCAAAGCAGTCCCCATGGTAGTGGAAGCATAAAGAGTTGTAGCCCCATAACAGCTAAAATATTAACGTGTACCCTCAAGCTAGGCCTAGATAGATAGATAGATTTTTTAAATTTTTTACAGCATACATGACATATTTGTGATATTTGTATTGCTTGCATAAAATAGTCCTCAAACTGAACTTTAAATCATTGCTTTTTTTCCCTACTGTTTAACAAGCTTTAGATCAGAAGTAAACCTGGTAGGCGAGCAAGTATCCATCGTTGTACATGTAGATCTGCTTGTTGGTGGGATTGTAGCTCAGACTAGCCACTGCTTTAGCTACCTTCTCCAGTGGTATTGCTAGTGAGTTGTCTTCTTTGCCTGTGGCTGTGTCGAAGGCGTAGAACACCTCCTCCCGGAACTCATTAACGTAACGAGTCGCGTACATCACACCGCACACCATGAAGGCGTTACTTACTGCCTTCTTGAACAGCCTCGTTTCCCACGTCTGTGTCACGTTGAGACTCTTCACCTCGCTGTCCCAAACTAAGCGGCTGATCACAAGGTTACCATGGTTACCTATAGTGGCATAGAGAGCCCACAGTCCTGTTTCATCTGCCTCTACATCAATATCACTATTGAGCCGGCAATCGTAGTAACAATAGGGGAACTTGTTGTTGAAACCCACACCGGTGCCTGGAAGAGTCACCCGTTTGACCTCGTTGGTCTCCAGGTCGTACCGGCAAACGTCTGCAGTGCGGTAGCAGTGATAATACAGAGCCTCGCCATACAGGACGGCGTTCGGACCTTCATTTGTGCTGGGATCACTGTAAGATGAAGCAAATGTATATTCTCTGTGGTTTGTTGAGGCCATGAGGTCTTCATAGGTTGGGTAAAGGCGCACAGTGTTGCCCCAGATATGGCTGCTGAGCAGAGGTTGAACCCAGTAACTGTTCTTCTGCCCCTCGCTCTCTTTCTGGGATTGTTTTCCCCACGAACCAGAGACATAGCTCTTACCATGAGGACTGACTTTAGCTGTGATAGGGTCACTGATGTTGGTGATCAGACCTCTGAGGCAGTGCCTGTCATGACCTGGAAAGACAGAAAGATCAGGAGGTTTCTGAAGGAGATACAGTCAGGCATTGTCACCTATTTATTTATGATCCCGTGAGAGTGTCTGTTTGGCTCAAATATTATTTTCAGACAGGATCAGTGAAAATAAGCTAGTTCCTGTAGTTCTTGAGTGACACGGCTTTGTACTGGGTCTTCTCCACCATTCCTTGTGCACAGGTAGAATCAAAATACAAAGAAAGTCCAATACCCCAATCACTGAGAAATACTGTGTTCAGGAATAATTGACTATTACAAATTAATTGATAATTGTCTCTCGCTTACAATCCCACACACCCACAGTTTTTTCATATCATAGTGAGGACATCTAATTGACATAATGCTTTCCCCAGCCACCTAGTCTAAACCTAACCATCAAAAATTAATGCCTAAGCCTAACCCTGTTGTAACCCTGACACTAAAACTACATTTTGAGCCTCAAACTCATGTGAATGGGCATTTCGTCCGCATAAGTATTAGAGATGGCACGATACCACTTTTTTTACGTCCAATACCGATATCATAAATTTGGATATCTGTCGACACCGATATGAATCCGATATAGTGCTTTTTTAATCAATAAAACTTTTTTTTAAATATCTTGCTGCTTTTTGTATAAGTTAATACTCAAGTAAAAAAAACAACAACATTAAATCTATTCTGTTATACCTGTATGTAAAAAATGCACTGCACACAAAATATTTCATAGTTCAGTAATACTGATCAATCTAATAAACTTAAACCTGCACCATCCTCCCTATTCCTTTATTTTAAAGAGTAAGCAACCTAACCAATAGGGTTCTAAAACTCCCAGCAAAAAAAATAAAAAATAGGGAACCACCACCCACCCTCATGATGCTTAATTGACGTAATCAACTTTAATTTGATGCAGTGTGAAAAAAATGCACAGAAATAAATTATTTTTCAAGAATAATTAAATAGATTCAACATCTTTCTTCAACAGAACTGCACAGAGGGTGCCTTCCCAAAGGAAAAAGTACTATAGCTTACTAGGGTATATTAGACTTAATAGTGTTACTATATACAGTAATGGACTTCTATACATTTTACATCAGATTAAAACTTTGGGTGTAAGAGTCAGATAATTATTTATTAAAAGCGAGGCATTTTAAATGAGAATAAGAAAGAAAAGTATGTCTTTGTGCCCCCTTTTGCCTGTTCATGCCCTATCGGCCCCCCTGGCTAAACTTTGCTAGATCCGCCCCTGCACAGTTACCAGCCGTCAGCTGCATAGAAAAAGATCCTGGTGTAGAAAGTAATATTAAATAAATTCTAACAACAGCTTATCATGCTTAAACATGCTGCTGTTGTTCAGCCGCTGGTTTCCTCTTTCTGGTGCAAAGTGGGCCAAAAATAAAGAAGAGAGACGGACTCACGACAGAAAAGCCGATCAGCTGATCATTGATCAGTTTCATGATTGAAGTAGCAGCAGAAGAGAGAGAGAGAGAGAGGCAGTTGCTCCATATATCAGTTGTAAAACTTAACGCTGGAGTGCTTTTTTGATATTTAATGTATCGATTACATTTTTTATTTCTCTCCGATATCCGATCCAGTAATTTACGTCAGTATCGAACCGATACGTAATATCGGATCGGTCCATCTCTAATAAGTATAGCAGCATGTCAATTTTCTGTCCTCACAAAGATATCTAAACATGTACACACACACACACACACACACACACACACACACATACCTCTGAAGTCTTTGGGGATTGACTTGCAGGTCTCCACATTATTCTTTAGGTAGCGCAGTTTCTCCTTCACAGTCTTCATGTTAAGCGTGTCTATTGTTTGCATCTTGTTTACATGATTATGCAGTCTATCAGCCTATCAGAAATGGATATAATATTATTCTACTGATAATTCTGTTACATCACAACAGGTCACATGTGACCTGACATAGTATAACATTAATTTATTCTTTCTGTTGTATTTTGCTGCCATTTGCTATTTTAGCTCTACCTCTTTGGAGAGTTTCTGTGTCTCGGAGTTGTTAAGCTGGCTCTGGACCACATCGATGTCCACCTGTAACTGGCTGAGCTCCTGGCCCAGCTGGCGCAGGGACAGTTCTGTATACAGGCCCCTGAAATGCAGGTAGTTGTAGGGCTCCAGCCGAGCAGTAAAGTTGGAAAACTGATCCTGGATCAGAGGAAGGCGTTGGCTGGAGAACGTCAGCTGCAAGAAATGCAGACAAAAAAATCCTGTGATATTCTGATCCCAGACTGAAGTTGAAATATTATCTGGCAGACAATAACATAAAATTAATGGTAACAGGAAATCAATTCTGTGGGTATTTTAGTGTTTTTACTTTTTAAACAGGCAATTATTTCCTGTCATTTTGTCCAAATATCTAATTTTTTCCTATAAGAAAAAAAATACACCTGAAATTAAAATGTAAACAAATATTTAATATCAAACATTGCAATGGTTATGAAAAGTGGTTATTTTACATTATATTAATGTACAAATTTTACTGTGCATACTTTCTCATATCATATCAAATTTCAGCATAAGAGTATAATAAACGAGGAGGTACTTATAGAAAAGAGATTCCAAAAGGCCAATGTGGAATATAACTGAAAAATAAAACACCGTGGACCTCGGCTGTGTATTTAAATCCCAACTGATAATGTAAGTTTAACAAGACGAACTAGGTTTTCTAGTTTTCAATATGAATCCCACAAATCTTTTTGGTGTTCAATAATAATTCTGTTGAAGGGGGCAGAGGAATGATATGAAAATATAAACTTCAGTAACACATACATTTAAAAAACACATACCAATATATAGTATACGTGATAATAAAAAAAATATAAATAATGAAACAATAATATTGCAACTAGTACTTCTGCTTAAGTAGCAGAAGTGAGTAAAATAATGCTACATGAGTTCTTACCTCTTCTTGTAGGTTATTTAGAGATCCTTCACAAGTGTGAACTTCCTCCAACACGTACTTAAACTTCTGAGCAGGGAACAGCCACATGGTGGAGTTCAGCTGGCACACACATGCATTTGACTTCTTGTAGCCCGACACTCGCTGACTCCGGCTGTCAGCCTGATTGTGGGTACAGCAGGTTAAATCCTGAGGAACTGTTCACGGGCGACTCAAATAACGTTTTCTCCTAAAATACTACATTAAATCATTAGCCTTGAAGTGTAACTTACCGTGGATGACAGCAGTAGCAATAGAAGTATCTGCAGCATGTTTAGCTGGAAAAACTGAGACTGGGCTGACAAAGATGCACACAAACACATACAGTGCTCTTCTGTTTTCTCTAATAAACTCACTGACAACAAACACACAGCCTGCTGCCCTGTTTCCTGTCACTGATGGGTTGCGCCACAGACTTAAAAGCAATTGGATGACACAACTAAAAGCATCAAACTGCACTTTTGTAGGACCCCTCCCGCTTCCTTCATTCCAAATGGTTTCATTCCTTCCTAACAGGATTATTTCCTACTTTATTAATTTTTTATTTTTTTTAATTATTATAGATTTTTGTATTATAGTTCCGGGAGGAGGTGATTTTTACTAAAACATGACCAAAACAATTAATCAACAAAATCTTAATATCGTAATACAACTACAGAACTGTGTATCTATGTAATATAAGTACTAAATACTGCTGGCAGATGTTATACATTTACTTATGTTAAAATGTTAAAACTTGTAGCCAATGGAAACGGCACTTTTAGCATATTGTAACAAATTAATCTGATTTTTGCAAGGGTGAACTTAGATAAAAGTGATACACTCATAGAAACTAAGTAACAAGAGACACTTTTTAAATTGTATCACCTTTTTTATGTTAAACTATTTTTATCAGTTCTGAATAAAAAAGTAAAAAATTAAGCTCTTCTAATCTCTGTTACGTACCCTAAAAGGTAGGCATTTACATTGACATATTAATATGTAATGAAAAGTAGCAACTTCTAAACATGTACTTGCTTAGCAACGAAACCTTATACGTCATCATAAATTATCATTGGAAACTTGGAGACTGTTAAAAGAGCCCAATAAATGATTTACTGTAAGATGTTGCATGCATAACACAAACCACAGAATTAAAAAAAAATCTAATTATTATTGCAGTCTGACTCAAAGTGGACACTTTCAGTTCCTGAAACTTTACCATTACAGGATCTACAACTAAGATTCAGCATGTATGTCTTTCTAAATCTTCAAAATAGATGCACGTATTAGTCACTGTCTGCCTTTATGTGCACTGTTAAAAAAAAATCTTAAAAAAACGGTAATATTCCAGCAGCTGGGGCACCAAAATACTACCATAAAATAACAGAAAATAACTTCCTCATAAAAATACAGTTATTTCCAATTTTACATGGGATTCTGCCTTTTCCAAGTGCTTTTAGACATTAAATTAGGAACATCCTGATAACATTTACATTTACAATAATTGATTACACAGCAGTGGAGAGTAGACTTTATCAAAGTAGATGTCTTTCTGAAAGCGCTGTAACTATGTTTAAGAATGTAATCCACCCACTGTTATCATCGTCAATGCCCTGTACCAACAAAGAGCAGAGCAGCTATCTGAATGCTACCCCAACAGAGGTCGATTATCTTGTTAATAATTTCACCTCCTCACTACGTACGACTCTGGATACTGTAGCTCCTGTGAAAACTAAGGTCTCTAATCAGAAGTACCTGACCCCGTGGTATAATTCTCAAACACGTAGCCTAAAGCAGATAACTCGTAAGCTGGAGAGGAAATGGCGTGTCACAAATTTAGAGGATCATCATTTAGCCTGCTTTATAAGAAAGCCCTCCGCAAAGCCAGAACATCTTACTATTCATCACTGATTGAAGAAAATAAGAACAACCCCAGGTTTCTCTTCAGCACTGTAGCCAGGCTGACAAAAAGTCAGAGCTCTTTTGAGCCAAACATCCCTTTAACATTAACTAGTAATGACTTCATGAACTTCTTCACAAATAAAATTTTCATCATTAGAGAAAAAATTACCAATAATCATCCCACAGATGTAATATTATCTACAGCTACTCTTAGTACCATTGATGTTAAGTTAGACTCTTTTTCTCCAATCGATCTTTCTGAGTTAACTTCAATAATTACTTCCTCCAAACCATCAACGTGTCTTTTAGACCCCATTCCTACAAAACTGCTCAAAGAAGTCCTGCCATTAATTAATTCTTCGATCTTAAATATGATCAACCTATCTCTAATAATCGGCTATGTACCACAGGCCTTCAAGCTCGCTGTAGTTAAACCTTTACTCAAAAAGCCATCTCTAGACCCAGCAGTCTTAGCTAATTATAGGCCAACCTTCCTTTCATATCAAAAATCCTTGAAAGAGTAGTTGTCAAACAGCTAACAGATCATCTGCAGAGGAATGGTTTATTTGAAGAGTTTCAGTCAGGTTTCAGAGTTCATCACAGCACAGAAACAGCTTTAGTGAAGGTTACAAATGATCTTCTTATGGCCTCTGACAGTGGACTCATCTCTGTGCTTGTCCTGCTAGACCTTAGTGCAGCATTCGATACTGTTGACCATAATATCCTATTAGAGCGATTAGAACATGCTGTAGGTATTACAGGTACTGCACTGCAGTGGTTTGTATCATATCTATCTAATAGACTCCAATTTGTGCATGTAAATGGAGAGTCCTCTTCACACACTGAGGTTAATTATGGAGTTCCACAGGGTTCAGTGCTAGGACCAATTCTGTTTACATTATACATGCTTCCCCTAGGCAGCATCATTAGAAGACATAGCATACATTTTCACTGCTATGCAGATGACACCCAGCTCTATCTGTCCATGAAGCCAGATAACACACACCAATTAGTTAAACTGCAGGAATGTCTTAAAGACATAAAGACCTGGATGGCCGATAACTTTCTGCTTCTTAATTCCACGCGTGGACTTCAGCTCCAGATCATCCTGTGCCTGTGTGTGAACAGTTGGCAAAATCCTACTGATGAGATGCTTGTGTTAAAATACAGATTTTATATTAAAATGCATGATTTTAGGGTCAAATCAAAGGTTAGGCCTGCAGATCTCAAGGCAGGATTTTTAGTCGAAACCGTTACCGTGTGTGTGTGTTTTACCTCCTAGGGAAAAGGTGCCTTTTGGATCATTAATTATTTAAACTTTTCTCTTGAAAAGCTAATATGGTATCTAACCAGATTCTTACTCTGGATGGCATTACCTTGGCCTCCAGTAACACTGTGAGGAACCTTGGAGTCATTTTTGAGCAGGATATGTCCTTCAATGCACATATTAAACAAATATGTAAGACTGCGTTCTTCCATTTGCGCAACATCTCTAAAATTAGAAATATCCTGTCTCAGAGTGACGCTGAAAAACTACTTCATGCATTTATTACTTCCAGGCTGGACTACTGTAATTCATTATTATCAGGATGTCCAAAAAACTCACTGAAAAGCCTTCAGTTAATCCAAAATGCTGCAGCAAGAGTACTGACAGGGACTAGAAAGAGAGAGCATATTTCTCCTGTTTTGGCTTCCCTTCATTGGCTTCCTGTTAAATCCAGAATTGAATTCAAAATCCTGCTCCTCACATACAAGGTCTTAAATAATCAGGCCCCATCATATCTTAATGACCTTGTAGTACCATATCACCCTATTAGAGCACTTCGCTCTCGCTCTGCAGGCCTACTTGTTGTTCCTAGAGTATTTAAAAGTAGAATGGGAGGCAGAGCCTTCAGTTTTCAGGCCCCTCTTCTGTGGAACCAGCTTGCAGTTTGGATTCAGGAGACAGACACTATCTCTACTTTCAAGATTAGGCTTAAAACTTTCCTTTTTGCTAAAGCATATAGTTAGGGCTGGACCAGGTGACCCTAAATCCTCCCTTAGTTATGCTGCAATAGACGTAGGCTGCCGGGGGATTCCCATGATGCATTGAGTATTTCTTCTTCAGTCACCTTGCTCAGTCGTTATGTGTTAATAGACCTCCCTGCATTGAATCATATCTGTTATTAACCTCTGTCTCTCTTCCACAGCATGTCTTTTATCCTGTCTTCCTTCTCTCACCCCAACCGGTCGCAGGAGATGGCCCCGCCCCTCCCTGAGCCTGGTTCTGCCGGAGGTTTCTTCCTGTTAAAAGGGAGTTTCTCCTTCCCACTGTCGCCAAAGTGCTTGCTCATAGGGAGTCATATGATTGTTGGGTTTTTCTCTGTATGTATGAAGCGCCTTGAGGCGACTTTTGTTGTGATTTGGCGCTATATAAATAAAATTGAATTGGAAGACTTCCTTGGAGATACTCTAGTAAATAGTTCTCATAAGAGAATAATATAAGTCATTACCTGATAAAGCTTCTTCAGTTCTAAGGTCAAATGGTGGGGAGTCCCAGATTTAAACCTAGTGGGAGTTTCCCCCCACAGAGGAACAAAAGGACCCCCTGATGATCCTCTAATCACATGAGCCAAGGTGTGAAACTGGGTGTGGGTCCCAATCAGCCAGAGTTTCGGGTGAGCTCATTGTGAAACCTGGCCCCACCTTATCATGCGAATTCCTGAGGTCAGATGGCCCAGGATGTGAGTGGATGTTAAGGCGTCTGGGGAGGGAACTCAAAACTGGATTATAGATGGCAGACAGTTGGTGTCGTAAACCACCGCCTCTGTTCAAAGATGGTCGCTCGCGATGGTAGCCGGTGTATCAGAAAAACTCAGGGGAGTTTTCACATCCCGGTGCATTTCAGACCCAGCAACACGCTCAGACAAAAACTGGTTCACCCAAAAGACAAAACGCCAAAACACAGACTTAACAATGTGGTGTATGCTGTACAGTGCAGCGAGGAATGCCCAGACCTCTACATTGGAGAGACCAAACAGCCACTTCACAAGCGCATGGCACAACACAGAAGAGCCACCTCCACAGGACAAGACTCAGCTGTCCATCTGCATCTTAAGGATAAAGGACACTCTTTCGAGGATGCCAATGTTCACATTTTGTACAGAGAGGACAGATGGTTTGAAAGAGTGAAAGAAGCCATCTATGTCCACTGTGAGCGACCATCTTTGAACAGAGGCGGTGGTTTATCAGTTTGTTTGTTTATCAGTTCTGAATAAAAAAGTAAAAAATTAAGCCCTTCTAATCTCTGTTATGTACCCTAAAAGGTAGGCATTTACATTGACATATTAATATGTAATTAAAAGTAGCAACTTCTAAACATGTACTTGCTTAGCAACGAAACCTTATACGTTATCATAAATTATCATTGGAAACTTGGAGACTGTTAAAAGAGCCCAATAAATGATTTACTGTAAGATGTTGCATGTATAACACAAACCACAAAATTAAAAAAAAATCTAATTATTATTGCAGTCTGACTCAAAGTGGACACTTTCAGTTCCTGAAACTTTACCATTACAGGATCTACCACTAAGATTCAGCATGTATGTCTCTCTAAATCTTCAAAATAGATGCACGTATTAGTCACTGTCTGCCTTTATGTGCACTGTTAAAAAAAAACATCTTAAATAATCGGTAATATTCCGGCAGCTGGGGCGCCAAAATACTACCGTAAAATAACAGAAAATAACTTCTTCATAAAAATACGGTTATTTACAGTAATAACAATACAGTTTGTTGCGCCAATTTTACATGGGATTCTGCTTTTCCAAGTGCTTTTAGACATAAAATTAGGAACATTTTGACGTGATCAAACAATGAAATTACCTATAAACAAGGTCAATGAATGTGGCAATATGAATCATAATACGTAAATGTACAGAAATATACAGTTAGCAGTTGGTTTAAATAATAATGGATTGCATGCCCTGGGACAGACTGACAGAGGCGAGGCTGCCATATCGCACCATCGGCCCCTCTGGCCATCACCAGTAGGCGGTAGGTAAAGAGTCTTGACCACGGACACAATAACGAGAGTGTCCGAGTTGGGCCACGAAGGATACACCCGAAATGAAGGACACATCTGTCGGCCGCATTTGTAGTATCCTTCAAATTGGGACAGCCTTCGTTCCCTGGCTGTGACTTAATCGGTCTACAAATGCAGCAGGATGCAGCCTAGGAATTGAGACACGGCGATAGCGTCGGTATGTTACGTTTTGGGATGAGAATGTGTTGCTTTAAAATCTTTTAGTCTTTCTCCAGTTGACTCATTTCTGTTTGCTGGTTTTTGTCAATAATTATAAAAGACAACATATGAGAATGGAGACCTCAAATGTTTACCAGATATGTTTATCGATATTTCATATATAAAAAAGGAAAAACATGACACATTTTTTCAAAACTATACAAATTGTTTTCCTCACATCCTAAATGTTATTGAGTGGTGAGTTAATCAACCCATAAAAATACATTGCAAATCAAATAGGTTAATTGGAAAATCCAAATTGCCATTAGGAGTTGATAGGTTTGTAGCTTAAACCTATTCGCTGGAACGTTGAAGACAATATAATTACACAGCAAAGCAAGACACGAAGTAGGCAAAGTTCTTCATGTTACTCATGCATGAGGGAGACCTGCCTGGAGCCAAGTGTCGTTCCACCACTTGACCCCCGTCAGACTCTCAGCCAGGTTCCCCATAGCACTCCTTTTATTATGGTTACATGAATATGCATAGGGTCATTAACATATAACATCTTACATAGGTATACATGTGAACAAAGGATTGTGTGTGTGTGTGTGTGTGTGTGTGTGTGTGTGCGTGGGGTCAGAGCGTGACCCCATAAAGGCTTCCCTAAACCTACTGGTCTGGAAAGTCCACCAGTTCATCTAAACAAAAGGCACTCAGACTAAAACAGATATTGCTACGTTAATCCTACTGTAAAACAATAAAACAAGGTACGACCTCTTCCCATGCTCCCAGGATGTAGGTGTGGATTCCAGAACACTCTGAATCCACACCAAGCCTTTGCAGCCTGCTAAAGATCACACATCCTATCACTACACAATCGATTATACACCTCTAAGCATATATGGTTAAATATTTCTAAGCATAAATGACAATCAACATTACAAAACCTAACAGGAGTGAATGTGAGTGCGAATGGTTGTCTGTCCCTGTGTGTTGGCCCTGCGACAGACTGGCGACCTGTCCAGGGTGTACCCCGCCTCTCGCCCTATGACAGCTGGGATAGGCTCCAGCGCCCCCCGTGACCCTGAAAAGGATAAGCGGAAGTGAATGGATGGATGGATGGTATAATTGGACATGATATAATTTTTCTTTCTGTGGTATTTTTTGCACTCATGTAGATTTTTCACTTCCTGTTCCTGAAACCTGTTACTACATCTTCCATTGAGAGATGCTGCATATGAAATGTCCTTAAAATCCTCACAGAAAGGTGCATGAATCAGTTGTTTGGATTATCTTTGTATATTTCACGTATTCCAACTTTTATTATCAGATGCGCAGGAATGTGCTTATTCAGTTAAGATGTAATAGTTTTCTGCATTTTTTTTATTGTTGCTTTTATTCCACTGTGTCGCAGTATCTGTAGTAACAGTGCGTTTTTCTTTTTTCCTCTTTGTGGTTATTGTTTCTTGTTTAAGTTGTTCTCTTTCTCTCTTTGTGTCGTGCTTTCTCTCGCTTTCGTTCGGTGTCTGTGATTGTCAACATTTTTTATTTCTTCTCTAGACGTTCGCACGATTCCTCACAAGTTTGATGTTGCTGCTTCAGTCAGACACACAATTTTCTCTCTGGTCCAACATGAGGCTGTATGTGATCATTCCACTGTGTGCTCTGCTCACCGTCACCAAGCAGGTAAGAAACACTGAAGCCTCAGGTCACATAGAAATCTTTTTAAAACTTTAGTACAATTCATAAAACACCACCCTTACATTTTCAGGAGCATACGGAGTGTACATGCGAGCTGAATAACTCAGAGAGAATATTCCCCCATGAAAAACTCAGAAAAGTTGAAAGCAGTACATCAGACTGCAAAAGCAACATCATCCCACAGAAGGTAAGTTACCCTGCGACTCGTAGTGTCATTCTGTCTGTTTGTTTAACCACTGCTGTCTCTGCAGTCTGTGGAGCTGAAGAGTCTACTGCAGGGGTTGGACCAACGTCTTACCCAGCTGAGCAAAGATGTGCTGATCCTGGAAAAGGAGGATGACAGAGGGCTGTATGGCGTTCTCAGCCTGTATCTTATAGAGAATGAAATGAATGAGATCAAGCAGCTGATTGACAAGCTCGACAGCATCACCCAGGAACACCAGATCCTCGCTGCTAGCGCCACTCGCCAGGTACATTCACAACCACATGCTGCAAAACGCTGACATCAACCTGAAGTGTACATCTACTATTGTGTTTTCACTATTCTATATTATAGATGGTGTTAACAGAACAGTGACATTTAATTCTTTTAAACATATTCTGTATATTCATTGTTTTAAGTGCCCTTTTGTTGATTTGTGGAGTATCAAGCCATGTTAAGAAATACATTTTTCTGTTTTGCTCCACATTTGAATGTCTTCTTTCTCTCAGCTGGAGATCATGAAAACAGAAATGAAAGCGCTGGAGAAGTTCGACACCATGCAGGTGATAAAGGGACGACAAACCATCGATGTTCTGAGGACAGACCTGGACAGTTGCAAAACGGAAGTGAAGGCACTCACCCAGCGTCCACAGCTTCCACAGGGTGAGTTATGCCTCACTTGCGATTGTTATGAGGTTGAAACCTCTATAGGACTAGTACGGCTCACAGTTAATACTAGGGGTGGGGGAAAAAATCGATACTGTGTAGTATCGTGATATTTTGTTTGCTAATAATGTATCGATACAGGGACAGCAGAAATCAATATTTTGTTACAAAAAGGTTTTTGTGCTCTGACTTCAGAGCATGTTGATCCTTTTTCTGAGCAAGAATCCTGACATTCCTTCACTGTCCAAATGTGTTTAACTTTTTTATGGCAGCAATAAACATGACAGTTTACTTATTTTAATTTAAGACATGTTTTATTTTAATTAAGTTTAAAACTTTTTTATTTAATGTAAAATTATATTTTGTTTTAATTTACTTTCAAATTCTTCAGTTGCTGAAGGGGCTGCATAGTTTTCATAAACTGCATAGTTCAGAATAGCTATAATTGTACCAGATGGTTGCGTTCAGTTAAGTTGGACTAGACTGTAATACAAACCGTTCAGTTTGTCAACAATAAAACTGAAATGAGGGAAAGACTGAGTGTGAGACTTTGATATGAGATAAAATGAATATTGATAAAGTTTACCTTTATGTACAGAATCTGAATATCGCAAAATATTTTAAAAATTGCAATAATATCGTATCGTGCGCTAAGTATTGTGATAATATCGTATCGTGGGATGTATGGTGATTCCCACCTCTAGTTAATACACACTTTAATTTTCCTTCAGGTACCTGTCCTCGAAGCCGGCTTGTTAGTGTTACCGGGCCAGTGTTCTACACAGAAGGAGAGTATCCCGGCTTGTATTCTTATGGAGCCTGGGGCTGTGATCCCAAACCAGAGAAAGGGAAAGAGAACTGGTATTGGTTGGTGATGATGACTTCCAACAACAGATACTCCAACTACATTCGTTTTTACTCCAGCCTGAACTCTCTCATTAGGGGGGTGAGCGCCCCAGGTAAGGAACTGCTGTGTAGTGTCAAACGTGCCAGTCGTCCCTTTGAAGTGGCCGATCACAGGATCTAATTCCTTTGAGATTTTTTAAAGACAATGAAGACCTGCTTTCCTTTAACTTGTGTTACTGAAAGTAAATGAGAATGACAGTGACTGCAGAGCTTCACAAATGTTGAAGTCCGGTGATACAGATCATTAGAAAGTTAACATGTACTCTAATTTAACAAAAAAAAACTGACTAAAGCAGTATCGGGTGCAGTTTCTAGCAAATATTCCGTTTAAATAAACTGTGAATATTCTTTGAAATAAATTGTAAAATGTTTGCAAGAAAGAAATAACTTCACCTGCACTGGAAGACTTCCTTGGAGATACTCTAGTAAATAGTTCTCATAAGAGAATAATATAAGTCATTACCTGATAAAGCTTCTTCAGTTCTAAGGTCAAATGGTGGGGAGTCCCAGATTTAAACCTAGTGGGAGTTTCCCCCCACAGAGGGACAAAAGGACCCCCTGATGATCCTCTAATCACCTGAGCCAAGGTGTGAAACTTTGTGTGGGTCCCAATCAGCCAGCGTTTCGGGTGAGCTCATTGTGAAACCTGGCCCTGGTTTACGATTTTACGATGGTTTGCGGTGGTTTACGACACCAACTCTCTGCCATCTATAATCCAGTTTTGAGTTCCCTCCCCAGACGCCTTAACGCCCACTCACATCCTGGGCCATCTGACCTCAGGAATTCGCATGATAAGGTGGGGTCAGGTTTCACAATGAGCTCACCCGAAACTCTGGCTGATTGTGACCCACACCCAGTTTCACACCTTGGCTCAGGCGATTAGAGGATCATCAGGGGTCCTTTTGTCCCTCTGTGGGGGGAAACTCCCACTAGATTTAAATCTGGGACTCCCCACCATTTGTGCCTTAGAACTGAAGAAGCTACTCGGATGAGAGGTGAAACGTCTTCAAGCGACTTAAAGAAGTCCAGACGCTTTTCTTTGCAAGCTCCTTTGACTACGATGACCTGGATGACTGAGAACCTTCACAGACATTACCTGATAAAGTTCTATTAAACAATGTTATGTATTGATGCTTTACTAACTGTGCATATTTTAATGTGTCATACTGTGTAGATCTAAACTGCTTATTCGTTCTCTAAAAACACAACCAATGATCCTTAAATTTGAGTTTCCCCATCACACTGCTTCTTCTCCTTTCACTTCTTTTTCTACCAGGAAATGTCTATATCCACACCTCTAACCCAACTACCAACACCATCCAGGGTCCAAATAATGTTCTGTATGGAGGGGCTTTGTACTACAACTGTTACAACCGAGATGCTGTTTGTCGTTTCGACCTCACCACCAAACACGTTACTACCTTAGAACTACACCAAGGCACTAGGTTTTTTTCCACAACTTTGTATTTGAGCTCATTACTGCAAGAATATGAAACATAACTATGATGGAAACGTTCATTTATGAATAAGAATTGCTTTTTAAGTGTAAAACATTCACTGTTGTCCTCTGTTAACCAGATATAACTCAAAGGCTAACTTCTGCCACCTTGAGGAGTGTTACCCATACACTGATCTGGATCTTGCAACGGATGAATCTGGTGTCTGGGTGGTCTTCACCACCTCCCTGGACTTTGGCAACATGATCCTGGCCAAGGTGGAGGAGGGTGAACCACCTGCACTTGGAAAGACCTGGCAAACGTCAGTGTACAAGCAGGCGGTGACCAACACCTTCATGGCCTGCGGCGTTCTCTACGCCACACGTTACGTCAACCAAGAGCTCGAGGAGATCTTTTACTCCTTCAATACCGTGACGGGGAAGGAGCGGTTCAACCTGGGCATCTTCATCAGCAAGATTTCTCCCAACATTCAAGCCCTGAACTACAGCCCTGTGGACCAGACACTACATGTCTACTCTGACTCCAACATGGTTTACTATAAAGTGATTTTTGAGTAAATTCATAAAAGATTTGATTCAAATAACTGCTCCAGTAAAATAAATATTTATGAAGGTCAGAAAAAAGGGCTGAAAAACCTTAATATATGGGGTAACTTTTAAGGTTAATTTTCATAGTAATGGTCAGTGTTTAATAATTTGCTAATTTTATTAGTTAGTTTGCTAATTTTTTGTTTTTTTCTTTTACTGACTTAAGAGATTTTTTAATAACATCTTTAACTGACTTTATATAAAAGTAAAAAAAAATTCTACTGAGAGTCAATATTTTTGTGTTTGAGGTGACAAATACTTTTGTGTTTTTGCCCCTGTCAATGGAAAATTGTACTTAGTAGTCAGTATAATCTTTTAATGATATAAGTTTGCATATGGTAGAATACTGCATGTAATCATTTGTCTTTAGAAGTATATAGTTGGTGGCATATTGAAAGAATGTCTCACCCTAGGAGGTCTGTAACATTCCAGGGTGTTCTGGCATGCACCCCCACATCCTAGGAGCATGGGAAAGGTCGTACCTTGTCTTATTGTTTTACGGTAGGATTAACGTAGTTATGTCAGTTTTAGTCTAAGTGCCTTTTTTACATATAGATGAACTGTTGGATTTTCCAGACCAGCAGGTTAAGGCAAGTCGTTTATGGGGTCACACTCTGACACACACACACACACACACATACATATACACCTCCACATTCCAATGTATGGAACAAACGCCCACTGAAGTGTATAAATAAAGACCAGGGCAGTCCTCAGTGCGAATCTTGGAGCCTCACTCTTGGTGTGTGAGCTCTGGAGGCTGCCCTCGCTAGCAAGAAAATCTGTGTTTCTCCTCTCTGATTCTCTGCTGAAGAAGTGTTTTAGAATATATCTCTTAACAGCCCCCTAACATTCTAATAAATTACATTAAACCATTTGCAGAAATGCAATATTGCCAAATTTATCTAAGCTGTACTTGATTTAAACCAGGGGTCTCAAAACCCCAGGCCTCGAGTGCCGGTGTCCTGCAGGTTTTAGATCTCACCGTGGGCCAACACACCTGAAATAGTTCATTACGAGGCCTCTGGAGAACTTCAAGACATGCTGAGGAGGTAATTTAGCCATTTAAATCAGCTTTGTTGGATCAAGGACACATCTAAAATCCGAGTTCTGGAGTCCGAGACCCCTGCTTTAAACTACTTATTTTGTTACAGCTGTTACAAAATGAATAACTGATCCTTTACCCTCTAAAGTCTAAATCATCTTTGGCGCTGACCACGACTATGGCCCCAAGGCCTAAGAAAAGAGCACTTCTTTGGAAAACATGTTATGAGCTGTGCAGTAGATGTTAGTTTAAATGACCATTTGTGTTGTCCTCTAATTGCCAAAACCTAAGTGAACTACTTTTGAACCAGAACACAAATTAAATCTTCTAATGCACATCTGCACAGCAAATTAATCAAGTTTAAAATTTCCAATTCAAAATGAAAATATGAACAAAGCATATTGATTATTAAGTCTAAGCATAACTAAGTTTAAGCCCATTTTTTTCTTTTAGTGCTTATATTCCACTAAAATATATCAGTGACCAACTCAGACTTCATTTGAACATCTAAAAGAAACCTTTTAATTTCTAAAAATGTGTTTGCAATACTTTAAAACATAATCAAACTCTGTGCTAAAGGTATTACCAGAGACTTGGTGTATGTAAAGCAGTTAAAGGGCTTAGAACACAATAAATTCAACCATCGCTAAGACATTGTATGCATAACACAAACCACAATATAAAAATAAAAATTTATTATTGCAGTCTGAGTGCAAAGTGGACACTTTCTGTTCCTAAAACTTCACTGTTACAGGATCCACAACAAAAATTCTGCACGTAAGTCTCTATAAAGCCTAAAAAAAACAAGGGTACATATTAGTCACCGTCTGCCTTTATGCAGGGTCTTATTGCATCATCCAGCCACAGCACTGAGCTATGAATGCTTATTGACTAGCAGACTGTAATAGTGTTAACAGAGTGTTATTACAACAGGTTTAGACTGCTACCTGTACACAAAACTTTATCTCTGGTGATTATTCAATAAATAAAGGTTTAAGAGATGTCTGTATGAAAACAGACAATTATCTTTGTGTTGTCAGATAGACTGTACTTGGTTCTTGACATCCACTGCCTAACATTACTGTTGCTATGTTTGCTTAACCTTCTGTTTATCTGATGTCTTTAATATGGTGGCAAAAAATAGATGGACTGCTTCCAGTTGGAGACCTCAGTCTTGTATAAGGGACACTTTCAAATGGCCTTGAAATACCCATCTTGGAATCTGGATTCCTGTTCTTTGTCCACTCTTGTTTGATTAATTTCATTGTGGTTTTCCACCTGTTGTCTTTGTGGTCTCTAGTTGTTGTCAGAAAAGTCGGGATCTGTGTCTAGCACCTGAGAGCTGTCTTTATCATACTCCACAGAACAAAACTGTGGTATGAACAAACACATTTTTAATTTCTTTAGTAAATTAATGACAGCTTCCTTTGATACATTTTTTTTAGGGAAGGTCCAAATCACACATGTTACATCATAAATTGTCTAAAGCATATTGTGAAAAAGTCCTGGTGTTAAACTGACCTGCCTGCAGTTCGTAATATTATTCAACACGTTCTCATCTCAACACGTAACATACCAACAATTTGTCATAGTCGTCGGCATGAGAGCGGGTTAAATCTATAAATGTGTGACATGAAGATCAAATCTGTTCACTTTCAGATCCTGAATCACTTTGGAAAACACTATGTGTATGGTTAAGGTTAGGGCTGGAATGGATGGCTGGAGCCTGTGCTTCAAGCGTGTCTTACTGCCACAAGTGGCTTTCTGTTCAGAGCGTTTCATAAGGACAGACGGGTACCTTTTACGTTACTATGAGACGCTTAGGGGAGTGACAAATGTTATGTGTTGGGAAAATTAAAAAGATAAAAATAATAAAATAATTTACATTTCTTGAATTTCTTGGACACATATTATTTTATTTTAGCACAGACTGCTCATATGATACGGTTAAAAGAGCTTAGCGTGCACCAAAATGAGGTAGTGGCTAACACACTGCACGAATAACAAAGACCAGAACGAAATATAAAATTCAAAAGGTGCAATTGGACACATTGTGATTTTAGTCTCTGGCTATTTTATGACTTGTCTCATTTTCAAGTCACCGCAGGTTTAGCTGTGACTCATACTCATTATAAAACAAAAAATGTTCCCAGCATAAACTTTACTGTATGTAGCAAATACAGTAAAATTGTAGTAAGTAAATATATTGTATAAAGTTTATTTTGTATTATGTTTTTTGTTGTGTGTTCTAGTAGTGTTTAAGAGTGCATTTGAGCAAACTGTTGCAAAGACTCAGATTGCACTGACAGTTTTAAATCTGCAAAGAAACTTGTTGATGCTAAAATATGTGCATGTCAGTAGACACAGGAAAATCATATCTTGAAGAATGCAGTGTTGTGTTTCGTAAGTCATTACTGCCGTTGGCTCTGAGAATCCATATTGATTAAACTCATAGATGATTAAATGTCCTGTGCTGAACAGCAGTGAAAGGGGGAAAACAACTTTAAAAAGTTTTTGTAATTAACAAAAAATGTCATGAGAAACAGTGACAAATGTCATTGAGATGCATGATGCATGAAATACAAACACACCCACATCCACTTCCTCACATGCAGAGGTTAGCGGGAATGTTCACAAGCTGCTGCAGCAGTTTACAGATGGTTTTGTTCAGCTCTGCTCTCTGTGATTCACCATGAAGCTGTACGTGATCATTTCACTGTGGGCTCTGCTCACATTCACCCAACAGGTAAGAAATACTGAAGACTTCCTTTAAATGATAAAATATCCATTTTGAATAAAGTGACAAATACAAAATCCCACTAAATGTGATGTTCTGCTTATTTCACTTAAAAATAAATTTAAATTTCAGGCTCCTCCACGAGAAAAGTGTTCATGCGAGCTGAATAACTCAGAGAAGGCATTCCCTCATGAAAAACTCAGGATAGTTGAAACCAACGTATCAGACTGCAACAGCAACATCACCCCACAGAAGGTAACTAGTCTTTTAAAGCTCTCATGCTGTGTGTCTCCATTCCTGCTTAATCACTGCTGCCTCTGCAGACTGTGGAGCTGGAGAGTCTGCTGCTGGGGTTGGAGCGTCGTCTTTCCCAGCTGAACAAAGACGTGCAGATCCTGGAGAAGGAGGATGACGGAGAGCTGTATGGAGTTCTCAGCTTGTATGTTATAGAGAATGAAATGACTGAGATCAAGCAGCTGATTGACAAGCTCAACAGCACCACCCAGCAACACCAGATCCTCACTGCTAACGCCACTGAACAGGTAGATTCACAACCACATGCTGCAAAACACTGACATCACTGTATCTTTGTCCCTCACTCTGTTTACGATCTTGTAAACAATCAAAATTTGTCTCAGCTGGAGAACTTTAAAGCAGAGATGCAAGAGCTGGAGAAGTTCGACACCATGCAGGTGATAAAGGGACAGCAAGTCAACTCTGCTCTGAAGGCAGATCTATTCAAGTGCAACAAAAAAATGAACACTACCGTCACACCCACCGAGCCTCCACAGGGTGAGTCTAACAACCAGGTGGGGTTGGGGGTTGGATGGCTGCTACTGAGGCCCTGAAGGGGTTAATAAACCGTTTTACAGAAGACCAAACATGAACTAAACTGAGCTCAATACAATGAAACTAAAAACCAGCAAACTAAGACGAGTTGTGAAGGCATTACCAAACTATTTGAAGGCCATTATTGTATAATGTGAAGGATTATTGGCATGTGGTCAACATTTGCCTTATTTACCAAAAACGTATTAAGTACTTTCCAGGATCCTTACTTGTCAGAATCGATTATAAATGTAAATGTGTTAATAATGTGTGTTTAAACCTTTTCCCATGATTATCTTGATGTTGGCTTGAAATGAAATATCTCCCTCTACTGTTACTGCAGCTTACTGCAACTTCTGCATGCGTGTACATTTCACATTTTGGAGAGGCAAAGCATGAAATGAACCGGCGTGTCTACTCCACGCTTTGTTGTGATAGCGGGTTGCCTCGGTATACAAAAGTATTCTAGAGACAAGTAGGAGGCCATTTGTCTGACAGCTGGTTGTACTATGCACTGCATCCATAAAAGTAGCAGCAGAAAGAACAACTGTTACACACTTCTCCCCTCAGGTACCTGTCCACGCAGCCGGCTTCTGAATGTCACTGGACCAAGGGTCTACACAGCAGGAGAATATCCTGGCTCGTATGCTTACGGAGCCTGGGGTCGTGATCCCAGACCAGAGGAAGGCAAAGAAAGCTGGTACTGGCTGGTCATGTTGACTTCCAGTAACATATATGCCCACTATGTTCGTCTTTACAGCAGTCTGAGTTCTCTCATCATTGGAGTGAGCGTTCCAGGTAAGGAACTGCTCTCTTCTTGTGGTTAATTGTCAGAGGTACAATTTATGTAACAAAGCATTTTGGGTTTTATTGCAATCACTTTGAAGTGGTTTGTTGATTTTATGTAAAGAAGTCATTCACCCTGCAGGTTTACCAGATTTTGTGGTAAAACTTGAAGGAAAGCATAGAGAATATAAAGTAATTTTATTCGGCATATCCACAATAGCTATAACTATTTGAGGCATTCAGCTCAACAGTTGTGTAGATCTTTACAAAGATTAATGTGCACTTTAATTTGTAAATGAAGACTGAGAGAGACTGATAAGCATTTGGTGGACTAGCAACTACTTGTTGGCGCAGGATAGTATCTTTCTTTTTCACCAACGAGTGCTGGTCCTGCACACGTGCATAGTCAGTTCTGCCTTGGTTCCTTCTGAGACCTACATTTAGAAAGTCCTTATGAACAATTTTTTGCAGTTCTTCTTTATTAATGACACTTTTTTTACATACTAGAAATTGTTAAACTATTTTCTCACATTTATTCTTCCTTATCGTTCGTCTTCTTCTTCTTCAGGTAACGTCCAGATCCACTCCTCAAACCCAACTACCAACACCATCCAGGGTCCAAATAATGTTCTGTATGGAGGGGCTTTGTACTACAACTGTTACAACCAAGATTATGTTTGTCGATTCAATCTCACCACTAAAAGTGTCACAACCTTACAGCTACCAAAAGGCACCAGGTTTGTTACTCAACTTTGAAAATGTTAGTTTAAAGGATAACTATGACAGAAACTTTCACTGCTATCCTCTGTTAATCAGGTACAACTCAAAAGGTAACTTCTGCCATCTTGAGGAATGCTACCCATACACTGACCTGGACCTGGCAACAGATGAGTCTGGTGTCTGGGTGGTCTACACCACCACTCAGGACTTTGGCAACTTGGTTCTCTCCAAGCTAGAGGAGGGTGAAACACCAGTGCTTGGAAAGACCTGGCGCACTTCAATCTACAAGCGGGCAGTGACCAACACCTTCATGGCGTGTGGGGTTCTCTATGCGACACGTTACATTAACAGGGAGGTCGAGGAGATCTTTTACTCATTCAACACCGTGACGGGACAGGAGAAGTTCAACATTGGCATCTTCATGAACAAGATGTCTACCAACATTCAAAGCCTAAACTACAGCCCTGTGGACCAGATGCTGCATGCTTACTGTGACTCCAACATGGTTTCCTACAAGGTGTTGTTTGGGTAAATTGATATGTTGATGCTTAAAGCCAATTTTCACATAAATGAAATAAACATTAAAACCTCCCTACTTCCTCCTTGTGATATTTGCCATTTAGATAAATGGTAAATGGCTTGTAATTGTTTAGCACTTTACTTAGTCCCTAAGGACCCCAAAGCGCTTTACACTACATTCAGTCATCCACCCATTCACTCACACATTCACACACAGGTGATAGCAAGCTACTTTGTAGCCACAGCTGCCCTGGGGCGCACTGACAGAGGCGAGGCTGCTGGACACTGGCGCCACCGGGCCCTCTGACCACCACCAGTAGGGTGAAGTGTCTTGCCCTAGGACACAATGACTGTCGGAGCCAGGGCTCGAACCAGCAACAAGACGAACTGCCAACTCTTGAGCCATGATCACATTTAGGTGGCTGATTCTACAGGAGACATCTGCAAAGCTTTCTCCGATGCATTTACAGTTAAATTTAAATTGTGCAACATTTTAAATTCTCCTTCAAGCATCATAAAAACTCTTCCACATTTTAAAGCTCACAATTTAAGTGCAGACCACTGAAAGTGGAAGAGCTCTTGCAAAGAAGTTGCAGTCTTTGAATCAACCGTGAACTCCTCTGTACACCAAAGTATTCTGGAGTTAATAGTGAATCCAGTCAGTCAGTCCAGCTCTCAACCCAGCTGAGATCCTGTGAGAGCTGTGCATAATAAAAAACCTCCATAGCTTAATAAACCAAAGCAATGTTGTAAAGGAGACAAAATTCCTCCATAATGATTTGAGAGACCAGTAAAGTAAAGCAAGTTATTGCAAGATGGTTCTACAGATTATAAAATTATGGGCTTTATATCTTTTTACACACTGCTTCTACATCTGGCTTAGTTTTTCTTAAATAAATGATATGTCATGTGTTGTTGTTCATCTGAGGTTGTATTTAAAATATTTCCCGGTAAGGAACAGATGGTTTTGTTATTATTATTTTCTGATCTACGAAACCCTGGAATTGCAAAAGGGTTTAGGTAGCTACCGCAAGGATTGACGTAAGTACCATGTAGAGTTATTAAACAGGGTTTATTCTGGTCTTGACAACCCGTGAGAACTGCTCACGTCCGAAACAATTAAAAAAAAACATCACATCAGAATACATTCTTGTGCTTTGTTTCAATCAATCAAAAGTCATTAATCACAGAAACAAACATTTCAAATACACAAACCTCGTGAGTTGGCATCCAGGAGGGGGTAACTAGCCTTTTATGGCCTTAATATATTCTTTTCTATCTTTTTTCTCACTTATTTCTTGTCTTTATCTAACTCTGAACATTACTTTATTCATATGTGGAGCTAACTGAGAGCTGCAGCGTCCAGACACTAGCTGTGTTCCAAAACGCTGGCTGCATCCTTCGGAGGACCCGGCCTTCGCGGTCTATGTGGGCCGGGTCCTTCGAAGACCGAGAAGGCCGGGAGTGCGAGGCTGTGAAATGGGATGGTCTAGCATTCAGATTTGCGTCACCGCTGTGTCGGTGGAGTTTAATAAAGTCAGCTGTCTGCTCCTTGCTATAACAGGACACTGGCGTAAATTCTCAACTGTCTCACACTTCTGTTTAATCAGTTTTCTGTTTGACGTTTATTCAGCTGTGTGAAAATCCCAGAGGAACCCGATGGATTAATAAAGTTTTATTTAATCTAATAACTTTGATCTCAGCCAAACCGATTTACTCCGGAACAAATAAAACACAGAAAAAGGGTAAAAAATTACATTTTTAAGTTATCCGAGTGACTTATATATCATGTTTAACCTGAGTAACGAAAGAGCCGGAGTCTGAAAACGATGAAGCCGGGAGTCCGCTGCTCTCGCCGGCTCGAGTGACCATTGAACCCCCCGGCTTGCTATCGAGCAGGTGGGTAACAGACGTCTCCGAAAACGTCGGCACACTTTTGCAAATATGCGATGTCTTGATAAACCAAGCAGATATTTGTCATTTACACAGCTACTTTCTCGCCTGAACATATGTTAAAAGTTTATTTTGTGACCCAGAAAGATTAATAAGACTACTTTTAAAACTCAGTAGCGGCCGCCATTGTTGGCAGCAGAAATTTGGCTGGGCCGCGCTATGAATTCTGGGATATGGTGGGCCACAAAGGACACACCCGACCCATCCTTCAGATTTGGGGAAATGAAGGACGCATTTGTCGGCTGCATTTGAAGGAGTCGACGAATTGGGACAGCCTTCGACGCCTGGCTGTGACGTAATCGGCCTTCAAATGCGGCCTCCGAAGGATGCAGCCGACGTTTTGGGACACAGCTACTATGTGCGCTAGCAAAAAGGTCACTGGGTGGAGACCCAAACTGCAAAGAACTGTACCCTCCATAGTTCACCACCAGATGGTACAAAAGAGCAAAATCTGGACATAAAGCTCAACAAAACATCATATGCAAAAGACGGTTACAATTTACTCTTTACCTGTTGCCTGTGTCCTTGTCTTTTGGGAAAATACTTTACACATGTAATGGCTCAAAAAGGATTCTTATTTTTTACTGTGCTGCAATTGATTTGTGCCATTAATTAGTGTCAGCTAATTTTTATTCAATCTCCACATAGGATATGCTTGTGAAGATGGAATATGGGGGAGAGCAGAAGTGCGTTGCAGTTCCACAAAGTGGTGAATGAAGGACATGCATATTGTATTGAAGAAATAAGTGATGAGAATGCTGTTATTTGCATTTACCAGCTCACCTATGTCAGACCTTTTGATAAACAAAATTCTAATGAAAGTGAGAACATGTACACTGTTACATCTTTCAGAAAATGTTTTGAAATTGTGGTGCACAGTTCAGAATAAATGTTTTTCAAAAACCATTGCGTCTTTTTAGTAAATGTTTATTTCCAAAAGAAATTTCTAGAAGTTCAGAACAGTAAAATTCCCGCTTTTTAGAATTAATTAGAAGATAACTCTTACGTAGTTAAACTAAAATACTCTTTGAGAGTTAATATATAAACTCTTAACACCAAGTGTTAAATTATCAACTCCAGACAGATTTGGTGTTTAACACTAAATCAGAGTTAACGTACCAACTCTCCAAAAAGAGTTAAATTAACACTCTCTGGTGTGGACCCATATAGACACTTTAATAGTGTTGAAATCAAATCTGACAGTGTTAATTTGGACATGCTGGATTTGCTGTGTACCGGACCATAGTTGACCCACCACCAAACCGCAGGTCTCTGTCCAGATTGCAGTCCTAGGAACAACTAAGATAATGTGCAGAAACCTCAAAATCCCAGGAATCTGTTCGAGGACTGAAGCTTGAGGAACACAGACAGAGAATAATAACAGAGAAAAAACAAAGCATTATGCAGACGAACATGACTTTGATCTGTTTATCACCCTATAAGTTGTTGCTGGAACCAAGCTTTTTTTGAAGTTTGTTGTAGTTAGATATATCCTGTCCCAGAGTGACGCTGAAAAACTAGTTCATGCATTTATTACTTCCAGGCTGGACGACTGTAATTCATTATTATCAGGAAGTCCTAAAAACTCCCTGAAAAGCCTTCAGTTAATCCAAAATGCTGCAGCAAGAGTCCTGACAGGGACTAGAAAGAGAGAGCATATTTCTCCTGTTTTGGCTTCCCTTCATTGGCTTCCTGTTAAATCCAGAATTGAATTCAAAATCCTGCTCCTCACATACAAGGTCTTAAATAATCAGGCCCCATCTTATCTTAATGACCTTGTGGTACCATATCACCCTATTAGAGCACTTCGCTCTCACTCTGCAGGCCTACTTGTTGTTCCTAGAGTATTTAACCCTCCTCTTGTGTTAGCTTTGTGTTATCATCTCTTATGTTAACGGGTCGGTTTTGACCCGTGAATTAAATCAGTTATAAAATACACTAAAAACAATAAGTGATCATCCAATTTGTTTCTCATCTCTTGGTTATCATGTTAGGCTTCCTTATCCATGAAAATGTTGGTTTTAATGCTTTTGGTGTGGGCCTGTGGGTCTTTTTTTTGTCACTATACCCCTCGATTTAAATTTTAAAAAATTGTAAAATTAGTTCGTTTTTGTGTTACCTGACTATTACTGAGGGGTATAGGACACATCTCTTAAATAAATCTGTTTTATTGATTTTTTTCATTTTAAGATTAATTATTAAAATGACATCTATGGTGTTACGGGTCAATTTCGACGCATAGATATTTACATCAAGAAAAGACCAAAAAAAATTGTTTTTTAGCAGTAGACCTTTAATATAAACTGAAAAAAAGAAAAAGTCCACTCCTCCTTTCTTTTGGTTATAGTCGTGGGTAATTGTGGGCTTTTTATCACTTCCCAATGATACAGCTACATCTTTGTGAAGTTTCCTTTGTGAAGTTCTTGTCCGAGGTCATATCTGGTAAAAAATAAAATAAAATATTACAGCTGATATTGTGATCCTGCAGTCCAGTGGTCATATCGAGGACCACACATTTTCATTGTTTCTTCTCAGGGGTGCCACTCACAGCTTTGACTGTGAAAATCTGTACATTCCAGCCATAGTTGGTTTTTGCATCACAGGCTTCCCAGATTTTTCTGCCGTATTTCCCTGGCTTACTGGGTATGTATTGCCGGTAGGGGCATTTTCCTCGAAAAGTGGACAAGACGTTCATCCACTGTTACCTCTGGCCGATGAACATCAGGGGAAGAAGCTGCACCCATCTCTCCCAGACATCCCTGATGGGAGCAAGCTTGTCAGACCTCGGTCTGGTCTCTCTGTTGTCAAATCTGAGGACTCCTGAATCAAAATGATATCAAATGTGTGAAGTGACATCGTTGCCCAGAAAATGATCAGATGTGTCTGAGTCTTCTGGATGATAGTCCACATTGTCTTCCTCCTAGAAACCTTCCCATCTGAATCTCTATGCTGCTCTGTGTCCTCTCCTTCATTTTCACCAAAAATATGATGCAGAACTTGGCTCACTGTGAATCTTCTTCTCATTTTTGTATGCTGCAAATTGTAAATGTGCACTCTGGAAGTCAAATGGCCACTCAAATGAGTGAATTTTTGACATGTCCCGCCTTTATTTTGTTTTCGTTTTTATGCAGGTATACTGCAAAAAACACGCAAAATAAGAATCCCCTAAAGCTCATATGATTAGGAGAGGAGCTTGCTGTCAATGTTTTAGCTGACAGTGCACTTATGATTTCAGTTTTGGCTTTAATAATTGCTTTATACTCATAATATTATACCTGGGTCGAAACCGACCCTAACAACACAAAGGTCATAATTTCAACTAGGGCATTTTATAATTTAGTGAAAATATTTTTTTTTGTTTTATTTTGTAGAAATAGAGGTTCCTGACAAAGTCAAAAAGCCTTGATACAATAAACAAATGTTTGTGATTTTTTTTATGCATTTGAAATTTAAAATGGGTCGGTGCCGACCCTAACACGAGAGGAAGGTTAAAGGTAGAATGGGAGGCAGAGCCTTCAGTTTTCAGGCCCCTCTTCTGTGGAACCAGCTTCCAGTTTGGATTCGGGAGACAGACACTATCTCTACTTTTAAGATTAGGCTTAAAACTTTCCTTTTTGCTAAAGCATATAGTTCGAGCTATATGCTTTAGCAAAAAGGAAGGTGACCCTGAATCCTCCCTTAGTTATGCTGCAATAGACGTAGGCTGCCAGGGATTCCCATGATGCATTGAGTTTTTCCTTTCCAGTCACCTTTCTCACTCACTATGTATTAACAGACCTCTCTGTATTGAATCATAACTGTTATTAATCTCTGTCTCTCTTCCACAGCATGTCTTTATCCTGTCTTCCTTCTCTCTTCCCAACCGGTCGCAGCAGATGGCCCCGCCCCTCCCTGATTCTTCCTGTTAAAAGGGAGTTTTTCCTTCCCACTGTCGCCAAAGTGCTTGCTCATAGGGGGTCATATGATTGATGGGTTTTTCTCTGTATCTGTGAAGCGCCTTGAGGCAACTTTTGTTGCGATTTGGCGCTATAGAAATAAAACTGAATTGAATTGAATTGTTAATGATTAAGGAATAAAGCAAACAATGGAAGGTGTCAAGTAAAATCAATATATATTTGATTGTGTGTCGCAAATAACAACAAAAACATTTTCTTGTGTGAAATAAGGCCATCAAAAGATCAATCTAAGTTTATTGTTACCAAAGACTTTATTATGATCTCAGCTGATGTTTCCATTCAGTGTTACTAAAGTACATTATGTTAGAAGAACAATTTTAATAGTCGTATATGATATAACTGATATAACATATTAGCATTTGCATCATAAATCATTGCTTTTTTGTTGCTGTATCATATTTCATTAACTTTTTGATCAGAAGATCAGAAGTAAACCTGGTAGGCCAGCAAGTATCCATCGTTGTACATGTAGATCTGCTTGTTGGTGGGATTGTAGCTCAGACTAGCCACTGCTTTAGCTACCTTCTCCAGTCGTATTGCTAGTGAGTTGTCTTCTTTGCCTGTGGCTGTGTCGAAGGCGTAGAACACCTCCTCCCGGTACTCATTAACGTAACGAGTCGCATACATCACACCGCACACCATAAAGGCGTTACTTACTGCCTTCTTGAACAACCTCGTTTCCCACGTCTGTGTCACGTTGAGAGTCTTGGTCTCACCATCCCAAACTAACCGGCTGATCACAAGGTTTCCATGGTTACCTAGAGTGGCATAGAGAGCCCACAGTCCTGTTTCATCTGCCTCTACATCAATATCACTATTGAGCCGGCAATCGTAGTAACAATAGGGGAACTTGTTGTTGAAACCCACACCGGTGCCTGGAAGAGTCACCCGTTTGACCTCGTTGGCCTCCAGGTCGTACCGGCAAACGTCTGCAGAGCGGTAGCAGTTATAATAAAGAGCCTCGCCATACAGCACAGCACTGGGACCCTCAATGGCGTTGGGATGGCTGTACGATGGAGCGAATGTAAAGTCTTTGTGGTTTGTTGACGCCATGAAATCTTCATCATTTTGGTAAACACGTAGAGTGTTGCCCCAGATGTGGCTATTTGCCAGAGGCTGAACCCAGTAGCTGTATTTCTGGTCCTCGTTCTCCATCTGGGCTTGTTTGCCCCATGAACCAGAGATGTAGCTCTTACCATAAGGACTGAGCTTGGTTGTTACAGGGTCACTGATGTTGGTGATCAGGCCCTTCAGGCAGTATCTGTCCTGGCCTGGAAACAGAGAAATCAGAAGGAATGCCAAGTGATGACATCAGAAATTAAAAAAAAAGAAACATCCTCTATATAGACTGAATTATTTACTGGATGTCAATACAATTTTAGTATGTGTAAAACAGACAAAGAGGTGAATCACTCTATTAGGATTTTTTATTTCCACACAGTGTCAGATTGTTATCAAAAGGCTGGGTACATGCTTTGGAAAGTTTTTTCTTCTCCCTCTACACAAGCATTGCAATATATTTGTAGTAAAAACTACGGTGGCCCTGAGAGGCCAAACGGACTGCAACTTCAGAAAACACTTGCAAAAAGAAAAATGCTGCAAAAAGAAAAACAGCTGCACAAAGAAAAACAGCTGCAAAAAGAAAAACAGCTGCAAAAAGAAAAATGCTGCAAAAAGAAAAATGCTGCAAAAAGAAAAACAGCTGCAAAAAGAAAAATGCTGCATAAAGAAAAATGCTGCAAAAAGAAAAACACCTGCAAAAAGAAAAATTCTGCAAAAAGAAAAATGCTGCAAAAAGAAAAACACCTGCAAAAAGAAAAATGCTGCAAAAAGAAAAATGCTGCAAAAAGAAAAACACCTGCAAAAAGAAAAATGCTGCAAAAAGAAAAACGCTGCAAAAAGAAAAATGCTGCAAAAAGAAAAACACCTGCAAAAAGAAAAACGCTGCAAAAAGAAATATGCTGCAAAAAGAAAAACACCTGCAAAAAGTAAAATGCTGCAAAAAGAAAAATGCTGCAAAAAGTAAAAAACACCTGCAAAAAGAAAAACAGCTGCAAAAAGAAAAACACCTGAAAAAAGAAAAACGGCTGCAAAAAGAAAAATGCTGCAAAAAGAAAAACACCTGCAAAAAGAAAAATGCTGCAAAAAGAAATATGCTGCAAAAAGAAAAACACCTGCAAAAAGTAAAATGCTGCAAAAAGAAAAATGCTGCAAAAAGAAAAACACCTGCAAAAAGAAAAACAGCCGCAAAAAGAAAAACGGCTGCAAAAAGAAAAATGCTGCAAAAAGAAAAACGCTGCAAAAAGAAAAATGCTGCAAAAAGAAAAACGCTGCAAAAGCACACACAACAAAACGGAAATGTTTCTGGGGAGACAATAACCGGACGGACCAGTTGCACAAACCAAAACATGTATGTATGGCTGTATCCCAATTAAGGGGCTGTGTCCTAATTCGGGGTCTGCAGCCTTAAAGTACGCAGCCTTAACGGTCCTCAAGGGCCGCGTACTCAAAGACCGCTGAGGCCAGAAGTGCGAAGCTTGTAGTCTTGTGAAATGGGACAGTCTAGCCTCCGTCGCGCTGCCCAGGTTGCCTAGCAACCATGATACTAACAGCTGGAAACGTTTCATACAGCTTTGTTTGACAGAAAT
The DNA here is from genome assembly GCF_963576455.1 of Neolamprologus multifasciatus. NCBI lineage: Eukaryota > Metazoa > Chordata > Actinopteri > Cichliformes > Cichlidae > Neolamprologus > Neolamprologus multifasciatus. Next base: position 4,410,633 of record NC_140445.1, on the reverse strand, counting down.
GAAGGAGAACATATTTTGTACATTTGTTTCAACATGAGTTTTGTGTGATTTGATAAGTATCTGAGGCTGAGACCACAGGACTGTAAAACATGATTGTTGGGCTTCATTTCTGTACTGAACAGTCATTTAAGATTAGTTAGTAAATAACAATTAGCTGATGTTGTTCATGAGACTAAAGTCATCTCACTTTGGTAAAGTAAATATAATAAGGCCAATATTATATTAATCATTATTAGTTATTACAGCAGTGAACATGAACTCTGTGCCAAACACTGAGCTTCAGTAAAGATTCAAGTTGCATTTATTTATATTTCCTATCACCTTAAATCTTAAAGACAAGTATCTGTGACAGTGTATCTATAGATGTATTATATATAAGAGACAAATATTGTTCTTTTAATATGTTGGCATTACTAAATTTGGCTCAATGCTTACATATATGTGTGGAAAAAGCAAATGTACGAGCTGTGATAACTGTTTCTGATAGAATGAAGAGTAGACTGATATATGAAATATTCCTTTATTGGGTGAGAAATTCAGACCATGTCATAACTGCTTTAAGTCATACAGAATAGATATCAGAGCCTTAAACAGGCTGACTTCTGCTAAATGGGTCAAACTGGGCAGAAAGTATACAAACACACAACATCCTTATAAAATATGATGTAACACTATAGATCAACTTACCTCAGAATATATAAAGCATATAAACAATTACAGCAATATGATGCAACAAACACAGCAGTACTACTAATCCAAAATACTCAAAGCTTCATAGAACTGAAACAAACATTTATTTTTAGCTCCATTCTGCTGCTGATACATACTTTAGGTTTCTGAATATTAAACTTGTTGCTGCCTTTCATAGTGTGTAACTTGAAGGCCCTGAGTACTTTCTCCCACACTGAAAACACTGGATGATAACATTATTTGAACATTACCTAATAAGACTGATTCAGGACAGACAATTAGTTATGTTAAACTTTCCTAGCAGTCCTTCACAAACAGGGAACAGTCAGTCTATTCTCTCCATCTGTCAGCTGCTGCTGGCTCTTCCTCCTCCTCTTCCTCACACACTGCTGAGTTTGTCCTGGTGGATCATCAGGGGTGCAAAGCCTCACAGATGATGTGCAGCAGTGGGTCCCTCAGTCTGTCCTCACTCTGGACACTTGCAGTTGTCACACATGGAAATCAAATGTGTGATAAGCTGCAGGATTCAAACACAAGTGTAACTTATAAATATATGTTCATACTTTTATTCCACAATCAGAGAGAAAGAAAAAGAGAGAGAGTGCAGGACAGACACACAGCTGACACTCTCAGGTGTATACACTGCTACAAACAGGAGGATTTAGTGTTTGTGTTATTACGAGTGCTAAAAAAGAAGAGTTCCCAGATGGTACAGTGGACACATGTGTGACTCCTGTGATTAAAGCATCTTTCTTTCAGCTTAACGAGTGAACCGTCAGCTCGTTCAAACACACGTTAAAGTCCGTTTGGCTCGACACCACCGAACAGAGGCAGCAATATAACATAGCTAACATTAACAGTGCAGTGAATCCTGCTTGTGCCGTGATATTCAGGACTGCAAACCGAGCAGCATCACTGACTTTCAGCCTGTTGTGTTTGTGGATATATGACGGACTTTAATTATCCATAAAATCATCAGATTCTCTGTAAGATTAAGGTCGACTATCTAACGGTGTATAAAGTAAAGGCTTTAAAACAAAGTAAACGCTGAAAGTACAAACATCGCTAATGTCACATAACTTTGCCGGGATGTGGCCAACAGTAATGTTTTAATGTTCCTCATTATTAAACATTTGCACATAAATAAGTGACATAATATTCAGAACTTACTTTTGAAAGTTTACTCTTTGGCCGCCCGCTTCCACTTCGTTGAAGTGTCTCCCAGTCCCAGTGCACTTGTTAGCATGTTTTGGTTCGTGCAACTGGTCCGTCCGGTTATTGTCTCCCCAGAAACATTTCCGTTGTGTTGTGTGTGCTTTTGCAGCGTTTTTCTTTTTGCAGCATTTTTCTTTTTGCAGCATTTTTGTTTTTGCAGCATTTTTGTTTTTGCAAGTGTTTTCTGAAGTTGCAGTCCGTTTGGCCTCTAAGGGCCACCGTAAAAAACACTGGAAAAACTGTCGGACTGAAAAACCATATTTTTAATATCATGTCAAACACACACATGAAGAATATTTTTTTCTTAACTGATTAAATGAAAGGTTAATAACACTAAGGGTTTTTAAGTTTTCTAGGCTGCAACAGTTTCAGTGCCACACATACTGAGAGATTACAGTAAAACAGACTCTTTGAGTAAAGCAGTGGAGAGTTTAAAACATGAGGATTTATTCCTCAGTTTATGCCTGATTTGTTGTCTGCTCTTGCTCCTTTCTGTTTCTGAGATAACACTAGCTAATACTAACCAGTTAAACTAACAGCCAAATATCTAAAACATGGCCATAGCTTCTGAGTCGGAGTGGTAAATCCAGTGTGCAATTTTTAAACCTGCATTCTCATTCTTCATATTTTTTCTTGTTCTAGCTTGTGACTGATATATTGTAGCATATTTCTTGTATTACACATTTGTTTTTGTTTTTTTATTGCGTTGTGTTTCCACTTGCAGTTTCACAATACCTCTTTGGAGAGCTTCTTTGTCTGTGCATTGTTCAGCTGGCTGAGCTGCTGGCCCAGAAGGCGCAGCGACAGAGCAGAGTACAGGCCCTGGTTGTAGGGGTGGGTTTTTATAATCGATTTATCGATTAAAATCGATTCTGGCTTGGATAACGTAAAATCGATTCATTAAAATCCTGAATCGATTTTTTAATATAAATTTATTTTGCCCGAAATGCCAGAATCTCAGGTGAAACCTCACAAAATTTCAACAACCACCAAACAGCTAAGACAGTAAATGAGAGCAGGAACACGGATTCTGCACAAAGACTTAAACACACAGCGCAACCTGCGGATCAGAATCAGTTAGATATCGCCTTTCTCACAGTCGGGGCTGGAAGCCGACAGCCCGCTGATTCTGATCTGTCGGCGGGTCCGCCCTTTATGTGCCGATTCTAAAGCTGTTAGTTTGATGTCTCTCCAAACAATATTGACCGAACCAGTAGCAAAAGAAGATCCAAACTACGCTTCACATAAACATCGTCATGTATTCACTCTGACTTTTACTGTTTTGCTTCGACCACGATGCACAGCTCTCTCTCTCTCTCACCCTCTCTCTCTCTCTCTGTACTGTTTTCTTCATTATTCGCTTGCTTGTTACGCACAAGTCTACCGTTGTTTACAGCGCTGTCGGCCGACTTTTTTCTTTTTCTTTTTCGTTTTATATACTTCCGAAAAGAAAACCTAATTTCTGCCGTTCAATAATGAACAAATTTAAACTTTTTAAAATTATGCAAAATGCAAAACGCTCAGCAGTGTCTCTAATAAAACCGCTGTAACTTCAGAGGTAATGTTCATTTGTTGATTAATGGTTTTCTTTCGTTTTTGATGTACTGCAGAATATTTTTATAAAATCCCAGGCCAGGAAAATTGCCTTCATGTTTTTCTGTTTTATCTTCAGCTACTTTGACACAAAGGCATCTGCTGTGATGCTCACACCTTTGATAAAGTCTTGCGTGTGTCAGCTTCCTTTTTATAGATACAAAAATATGTAAATGTACTGATCTGAATGATAATATTTCTGACTGTCAAAATTTCCCAGATTCAAATCGAATTGAATTGAATCAAATCGTGGATCGAATCGATTCGGGACCTTGTGAATCAGAATTGAATCGATTCTAGAAATCAGTGAACATACCCAGACTTACCTGGTTGTGCAGGTACTTGTAAGTCCCCAGCCTGGCTGTCAAGGAAGTAACCTGAGCCTGAATCTGAGGGAGACGCTGGCTGGATATCTTCAGCTGCAAGGAACAAAGAAGCATAAAAAAAACTTCTGTGCCACATCTTGTTAACTGAATGACCAGAAAGACCGTGTGAGAGGCTTAACTCAAGCAATTTTGTGCAATCTTATAACTAGTGAAATAAAAATACAATTTGTTTTCACAACCTGCCTGGAAGCTTTGGTTCACTTGTTTATTGAGATTACAGATGTGTACCTTGTATGTGTTTTATCTGTTCTGAACATGTGAAAAATATCTTCCTGAATAAATATATTTAATTAGCTAAATTAGCTAGGGTAAAAAAAAATTGCATATTGAACAACAGAAAATAAACTGTGAAGCACAACAATGATAAAACCATTTTCACAGTAATAGTTACTTCATGCAGCAAATTTCAGGGTTAAAACTGAGGCCAGTGCTTAAGTGCCTAACTGCAGTTCCTCTAATGACCACTTGAGGCTGACCATTAGAAAAAGACTGAACTAGCACGACTTGTTTGAAAGGGATGCCAGTAGTGATGGGATTTCCGGCTCTTTTTAGAGAACCGGCTCTTTCGGCTCGCCTCACTAAAAAAGAGCCGGCTCTTTCGGCTCCGAACCGGATCTTCAGGTTGTTTTGTTGCTTTAATTAATTTATTATTAACAATAATATAAAATTCTGCACAAAAGGAATTACTAATGTAAAAAAAAAAGTGGTTTTATTTATATATGTTTATATATAAATATATGCGGTGGCCCCTAGAGACAAAACACGTACAAACTCCAAAACACATTTCTAGCATGAACTGAACTTCAAAACAGAGCTACTAGATCACTTAAATTACACAATTCAAAGCATGAAAGAATATGTGTATTGTTTGTGTATTTATACACAAGCATTCATATATAGTAAAATAATAAAATAAAAAGAATGTTCATTTACCTGTTACTACCACACACCAAATTCGGTCGTTGGTACTTGCTGGCTTGTGTAGCCACTAGGTAACAAAAACTCAACACTGTGCCCTAGCATCCTGGAGCACTTCTGTTGTCTTTTGTACGTGATTCTGAGTTTGTATGTGCTTCTGACTTTTTACGTGTTTTGGAGTTTTTACGTGTTTTGGAGTTTGTACGTGCTTTGTCTCTAAGGGCCACCATAAATATACTTTTATTTATTCACTCCACATAAAATGTAATAAATAAATCATATAATACAAAAAACAACTATTCACATTTTAAACTTTTAACTACTTAAATTTTCAGCTTTTTCCTTTTAAACAAATTTAACGTGAAACAACACAAAACAGTGCAAACCACAACACAATTAAATATAAATTAAAATATGAAAACAAAAAGAAGATGCACATTCTCTGTCATATGGGCCTGCATGATTTCTGAATCCTTTATCATCTGCAACTGAAAATAGTGGATGATTACTATACCTTTCTAATGTGACGTTGTTGTCCCTCGCTCTCTTTCTCTCTGGCTCTGTTCCTGTGCTACTGCGAGTGTAACTAACGCCCCTCCCCCCTCTGCCCAGCGCAAAGTACAGGCCGCGCGTGCGGAGTTAAGCGGAAAAAGGGCGAGAGAGAGGGTGAGAGAAAGAAAAAAAACAACCTCACGGCTCCCAATAAGGAGCCGGCTCGCGTCGTTCACTTCAAAGAGCCGGCTCTAAGAGCCATTTCGTTCGCGACCAACCTATCACTAGATGCCAGGAGAAAGCCTCTTCTCTCTAAAAATAACATGGCAGCGTGGCTTAGATTTACAAAGTTAAATCCAAATAATCTACAAGATTTCTGGAACATTTTCCATTTGACAGACCACAGTCCAGAGCACCACAGTTAGAGAAAAACAAACACAGCATTGCGGTGTCAACCATGAACTCCTCTGTATAGCAGAGTAGTCTAGAGTCAGATGTGAGGACATTTGTCCAGCAGCCAAAGCTTGGCCCAAACTGGGGCATACAAACAGAGTCACTTGTGGTTCCAAAAAGTTAACATACCTGTGGCCAAAACGCTAACACTCAGGTTTCTTCCAAAGCCTGTGGAAGGCATCACGCTACTCACTTCCAACTTTTATGTACATTATTCCCTTAGCTCCCTGCAATTCCTTGTCAATCAATCCTCCATGCACCACAGATACCGCAAAATGACACCTCTACACACACATACATGTATATATATACTTAGACATTCTATGCTATCCAGAAATACTCCCCTGCTCCTTCACACTCTCTTTCCACACTTTGATGCATTTACCTCCTCCTCTGTCCTGCCTTCCAGTGTCATATTTTTTTATTATACTTTATTATTTTATTAAATAATAGAGGAAAGAATAAAGACAAAATATATATTATAAAGAATGCATCATTGATGTATATGGATATATATATTTATATTTTTGTTAGTCAGGGTGGAATAGATTGACATTTCCAGTCTGACATTCATGAAATGTACCGACAACAAAAATCTGAAATGTAAGTAGTAATGATGACACTAACGTGCTAGATCTTCTCCACCCTTTCTTGTGCATAGGTAGAATCAAAATACAGAGAAAGTGCAATACCCCAATCACTGATAAATACTGAGTTCAGGAATAATTGATTATTACGAATTAATTGATAATTGTCTCTCGCTGACAATCCCACACACCCACAGTTTTTTCATATCATAGTGAGGACATCTAATTGACATAATGCTTTCCCCAGCCGCCTAGTTTAAACCTAACCATCAAAAATTAATGCCTAACCGTAACCCTGTTGTAACCCTGACACTAAAACCACATTTTGAGCCTCAAAGTCGTGTGAACGGGCATAAGTATAGCAGCATGTTAATTTTCTGTCATCACAAAGATATCTAAACATGTACACACACACACACACACATACCTCTGAAGTCTTTGGGGATTGACTTGCAGGTCTCCACTTTATTCTTTAGGTAGCGCAGTTTCTCCTTCACAGTCTTCATGTTAAGCATGTCTATTGTTTGCATCTTGTTTACATGATTATGCAGTCTATCAGCCTATCAGAAAATGGATATAATATTATTCTACTGATAATTCTGTTACATTACAACAGGTCACATGTGACCTGACATAGTATAACATTAATTTATTCTTTCTGTTGTATTTTGCTGCCATTTGCTATTTTAGCTCTACCTCTTTGGAGAGTTTCTGTGTCTCGGAGTTGTTAAGCTGGCTGTGGACCACGTCGATGTCCACCTGTAACTGGCTGAGCTCCTGGCCCAGCTGGCGCAGGGACAGTTCTGTATACAGGCCCCTGAAATGCAGGTAGTTGTAGGGCTCCAGCCGAGCAGTAAAGTTGGAAAACTGATCCTGGATCAGAGGAAGACGTTGGCTGGAGAACGTCAGCTGCAAGAAATGCAGACAAAAAAAATCCTTTGATATTCTGATCCCAGACTGAAGTTGAAATATTAACTGGCAGACAATAACATAAAATTAATGGTAACAGGAAATCAATTCTGTGGGTATTTTAGTGTTTTTACTTTTTAAACAGGCAATTATTTTTCTGTCATTTTGTCCAAATATCTAATTTTTTCCTATAAGAAAAAAAATACACCTGAAATTAAAATGTAAACAAATATTTAATATCAAACACTGCAATGTTTATGAAAAGTGGTTATTTTACATTATATTAATGTACAAATTTTACTGTGCATACTTTCTCATATCATATCAAATTTCAGCAAAAGAGTATAATAAACGAGGAGGTACTTATAGAAAAGAGATTCCAAAAGGCAAATGTGGAATATAACTGAAAAATAAAACACCGTGGACCTCGGCTGTGTATTTAAATCCCAACTAATAATGTAAGTTTAACAAGACGAACTAGGTTTTCTAGTTTTCAATATGAACCCCACAAATCTTTTTGGTGTTCAATAATAAATCTGTTGAAGGTGGCAGAGGAATGATATGAAAATATAAACTTCAGTAACACATACATTTAAAAAATACATACCAATATATAGTATACGTGATAATAAAAAAATTATAAATAATGAAACAATAATATTGCAATTAGTACTTCTGCTTAAGTAGCAGAAGTGAGTAAAATAATGCGACATGAGTTCTTACCTCTTCTTGTAGATTATTTAGAGATCCTTCACAAGTCTGAACTTCCTCCAACACGTACTTAAACTTCTGAGCAGGGAACATCCACATGGTGGAGTTCAGCTGGCACACACATGCATTTGACTTCTTGTAGCCCGACACTCGCTGACTCCGGCTGTCAGCCTGATTGTGGGTACAGCAGGTTAAATCCTGAGGAACTGTTCACGGGCTACTCAAATAACGTTTTCTCCTAAAATACTACATTAAATCATTAGCCTTGAAGTGTAACTTACCGTGGATGACAGCAGTAGCAATAGAAGTATCTGCAGCATGTTTAGCTGGAAAAACTGAGACTGGACCGACAAAGATGCACACAAACACACACAGTGCTCTTCTGTTTTCTCTAATAAACTCACTGACAACAAACACAGAGCCTGCTGACCTGTTTCCTGTCACTGATGGGTTGCGCCACAGACTCAAAAGCAATTGGATGACACAACTAAAAACATCAAACTGCACTTTTGTAGGACCCCTCCCGCTTCCTTCATGTATTGTTAATTTATCAGCTGTCATTTCCAAATGTTTTCATTCCTTCCTAAAAGGATTATTTCCTACTTTATTAATTTTTTAATTTTTTAAATTATTATAGATTTTTGTATTTTTTTTGTTTTTTTACTAAAACATGACCAAAACAATTAATCAACAAAATCTTAATATCGTAATACAACTATAGAACTGTGTATCTATGTAATATAAGTACTAAATACTGCTGGCAGATGTTATACATTTACTTATGTTAAAATGTTAAAACTTGTAGCCAATGGAAACGGCACTTTTAGCATATTGTAACAAATTAATCTGATTTTTGCAAGGGTGAACTTAGATAAAAGTGATACACTCATAGAAACTAAGTAACAAGAGACACTTTTTAAATTGTATCACCTTTTAATGTTAAACAATTTTTATCAGTTCTGAATAAAAAAGTAAAAAATTAAGCCCTTCTAATCTCTGTTACGTACCCTAAAAGGTAGGCATTTACATTGACATATTAATATCTAATGAAAAGTAGCAACTTCTAAACATGTACTTGCTTAGCAACGAAACCTTATACGTTATCATAAATTATCATTGGAAACTTGGAGACTGTTAAAATAGCCCAATAAATGATTTACTGTAAGATGTTGCATGCATAACACAAACCACAGAATTAAAAAAAAAAATCTAATTATTATTGCACTCTGACTCAAAGTGGACACTTTCAGTTCCTGAAACTTTACCATTACAGGATCTACAACTAAGATTCAGCATGTATGTCTCTCTAAATCTTCAAAATAGATGCACGTATTAGTCACTGTCTGCCTTTATGTGCACTGTTAAAAAAAACATCTTAAAAAATCGGTAATATTCCGGCAGCTGGGGCGCCAAAATACTACCATAAAATAACAGAAAATAACTTCCTCATAAAAATACGGTTATTTCCAGTAATGACAATACAGTTTGTTGCGCTAATTTTACATGGGATTCTGCCTTTTCTTTTTTTTCTTTTTTTTCTTGCCTGTCCCGTTTGGTTCTTTTGCCGTCAGAATTATTGTCTAAAGGCGAGGAAAGATGCCCTACGGATTTACTTTACCAAATTGACCATCACAGCCTTGCCGTAATGGTCTATTTGATTCACCTTTTATTCTTTATTTTATTTTTATTTCTTTTTATTTTCACTTGCTAGATACAGGACAGACTTGAATGAGGAAAAGAAAAGGGAGAAAAGAAGAGGGGGAAAAAACAGCGGAGAAGAGGGACGGGGATAAAGTGCAAAAAACCAAAAACCAACTAAATAAGCAGACAAAAAAAATACATATATCAATCACCTGGATCACCTGTTGAGAAAGAAAAAAGAAAACAAGCAGAAGAAAACGAGAGCAATACAATAAACAACAGCATGATGATATATGGGAATATAACAGTAAATGCTAAATATTAAACATTATTGTGCAGCACATAAGATCGACAGCCCACAGTGTGCTTTGAGGTAGGAGCCAAAAAGGGTGTTGTTTGTGTGTGTGATCACCCGTGTGTACACCTGTGAGCATGGACGCGTTTGTTTTTAAAAGGTTCCTTCATGTAATGATCTGCTAGAGGGTGTGGGGGGACCACAGCCCCGTCCTCCAGGGCATGAAGCAGGTATGGAGGAGATCAAGACTCCAGACATCCAGAGTCCCCCAGAACACAAGAGACCAAGGAAGACCAACAGAGGGGCAGCTGCGCCACTATCCCAGAAAGAGCTGAGGAGAGTCCCAGATGAGGGGTCACCCAGCAGCCACGGAGAAGAAGCCACGGGGGGTTGCAGTGATGTGCCCGTGAGCTCCGCCGGCAGCCAGTTGCGCCAGAGTGACCGAGCCCCAGGCCGAGAGGCCGAGGGCACCCCACCCCCGAAGTGGCCCGAGCGAGCCCCAGGCTCCAGGCCCCGATAAGCAGCCACCAAGGAGTGTACCTGGGCGCCCACCCCCGGACACAAAGAACCACCAACGCACCGATGTCTGAGGGCGTCTGCCACTGGCAGGGGAAGTGGTGGGGGGAGATAGGCCTCCATACCTTAGAGGGCCTGAGATGTCCCCAGAGAGGTGGCGTCTGATACCCAACCTGACATATAGACACAAACAAACAGGCACACACAGATACAAACATCCATTCCCACCCTCATGCTCTCATATGCAATTACTCAACACTCAACCAATGTGGAGACAGACATAGAGAGACACTGTACACACAATCACACTCCCCAAGCGAACCGGGTCTAGGTACCTTTGCCCCTGGAAGGGGAAACTGCACCCAGACCCAGGTGGTGTTACCCTTTTTTCCCTGCGGTGGGGAGAAGCAGACCGCCCCGACTCCGAAGCAGCAGGGAGGCCCCACACTCCAGACCCCAGTTGGACGGCCAACTCCTCCTCCTCCAGCAGGTCGCAGAGAACGGGGGTGTGAGAAGACTCCAAAACCTCCCTCCACCCGCTCATATGTAGTGTTGATGCATGTGTGTCCTAAGGTGCATTTAAAACCCAGGAGGGCATGGAGCTACCTGCCAGAGAGCAGCAGGTAAGCGCATAGCCCCTCCTGATAGCCCTCAGTGTCTACATGTATTTAAAATTGAGAGGTGGACAACGACGCCAGGGGTGAGGTGTACACCCTGATGGTCTTTTGGAGTCCATGTAGCGTGCCCACCCCCAAGATCCTATATGTATGTGTTATGAGAGTGTGAGTAATGTGAATGTCTAAGTGGTGAGATAAAATTGAGGCACGAGAAGCCAGAAGGGGACAGAGGGGGGGATGCCTCCCCTGCACCCTGGTGACACACCTTTACCCCAAGGCCCTGCATGTGTGGGTGATTGTGGTGGAGCGGGAAGAGGGAGGCAGCTGGAGATGGGGAGGGAAGGAAGGGAGGGGCAAATGACCTCTCCCTGGGGCCAGCTCCCCCGCTGACCCCAGTAGGCACCCCTATACTTCGCAACCCGCCAGGGAAAGGGGGCCCAGGCCCATCCGGACCCAGGCCCAGAACAGCAGCGCCGCCCGGCCCCACAGAGCCCGGGACAGCCCACCTGACCCCACCACAGAGAAAACTGCACCCACCCCGTCATCCACTCATCTTCCAGACTACACAAGACAATAGACGCCCAGGCTGAGATCTTCCTCCACCTCTCCTGTATCTCCCCCTCCTGCAGAGTGAGTTCCTGAAGAGAGGAGAGCTCCTGCAAGGTGTAACAACCTCCCCCACCAGTTGAAGAGCCCCCCAGGTGGCTCGATGCACTGGCGGCACCCTGCGCCAGGGCCGGGCCCCCATGCACCCACCCGCCCACAACCCCAGCAACATACCAACCAGGACCCAAGCCCCCAAGGCCCAGCCAGGGCCCCAGCCCAGAGACGGAGCTCCCCCAGAACCTCACGCCCGTCCCGGACCCACCCAGGGGCAGCCAGGCTACCAGGTCAGTAACCCACGTCCGTCAGCACAGACCCTCCCCTAACCCCGCTGCACGCAGCCACGAGGAAACCGTCATCTAAGAGCCAACAGAGCCCCTAATAGGCCATGACCGCTACCCCGGGTTGAGCCCCCCAAGGAAGATTATCCTGGGGAACCCCCCGACGCCCTAAGCCTGTCCCTACCCCCACATCAATCACAACAGCGAAGGTGGGACCAAACTATGACCCCCCACCCCCACTAGGCGATGGAGCTAATCAAAGGAGCCCAGAGCAATTGATCTGATGTGGTGGCAGAGGCTGTATCGAGACTAATGTAATCTAATAGATAATTTCTATATTGGTTAGAATTAAGATTATTTTTATTTTTCCAGTTCATGAGGACTGTTTTCTTGGTTATGCATAGGGCAGTGAAAACCATATGGGCTATATTCTTATCTGTAGTGACATTATCTAAGCTGCCCAACAAACACACTAAAGGGGAAGTTAGAATGTTACATTTCAGACAGTTTGATAAGTCTTCACATATCTCGCGCCAAAACTTCTGAACTGGTGGACAGAACCAAAGAGCATGGATATAATTGTCCGGTGAATTGGTTTGACAGTGTGAGCAGTTGTTGGTAGACGTAAAGCCCATCTTGAACATCCGATGACCTGTATAGTGCACTCTATGTAGTATTTTGTATTGAATTAATTGAAGACTGGGATTCCTAATTAGATGAAAGAGTTTTAAGCAAGTCTGAGACCAGAAGTTTTGGTCTAAGTTAACTGATAAATCCGCTTCCCATTTTGCAATAGGAAGTGATATTGATTCATCTGTTTTAGAAAGCATTCTGTATATTTTGGATAGTAATTTGGGGGTTTTAAGAGTAAGAAATTTGTAGTTCAACTGGACCCGGTTTAAATTTCTTTTTTACTATGGATTTAATTTGTTGATATTCTAAAAATCTTTTCTTGTTGATCCCATATTGTGTAACTAGTTTGTCAAATGAAATAAATTCTGTTCCTTCTAGTATATGTTCTAAATATTTGATTCCTTTACCACTCCAATCTGAAAAGTTTATCATATTATTGTTTTGTAATATGTCAGGGTTGTTCCAGATAGGTGTACGTTTGCATGGGATCAATGAAGACTCCGTCAATTTTAGAAACTCCCACCATGCTGTCAGAGAAGAGCTGATGTTGATGCTTTTAAAGCATTCATGTCGTTGGATGTTTGAGCTGATAAATGGTAGATCTGAAATCTCTAGATTATTGCAAAGTGCTTGTTCTACATCTAGCCAAGGTTCATCTAAGAGGGTATCTTTTAGCCATCCTGAGATAAACTGAAGCCTGTTGGCTAAGAAGTAGTGCTGAAAGTTAGGTAGTTCTAATCCTCCTTTATCCTTGGTCTTTTGTAGTGTTTTTAAACTTATACGTGGGGGTTTATTTTTCCAAAGGAATTTGGACATACGTGAATCTAGAGATCTGAACCAATCTTGTGGCGGTTTAGTTGGGATCATTGAGAATAAATAATTTATTTTTGGTAAGACCATCATTTTTATAGCGGAATCCCTTCCCATGAGTGATATGGGTAGACATTTCCACCTAGCCAGATTGCCTTCTACCTTCTTTAAAAGTGGGATATGGTTTAATTTAGTTAGATCTGCAAGCTTGGGAGAAACATTAATACCTAAATATTTTATATTTCCCGATTGCAGTGGTGTAGAAGAGGAATTATGGAAGGAGCAATTAATCGGAAGGACTGTAGATTTTGAGTAATTTGATATTCTTGCAAAAGAGTTTATCAATTCAATCACCCCAGAGATATTGGTTTGTGAATTTTGGAGAAAGAGTAACACATCATCTGCATAAAGGCTGATTTTATGTTCCACGTTCTTGCATTTTATGCCCTTAATTACTGAATTCTGTCTAATTGCTGCTGCTAGTGGTTCAATAAAAATTGCAAACAGTGAAGGGGAGAGTGGGCATCCCTGCCCCTCAGGAGGCAGAAGCTGGAGGATGTCTGGTCATTTGTTGTTTTTACAGATGTTTTTACTGTATGAGTAGTCTATCAAATTAAGTAATCTGCGTGTATTTGTTGATGAGTGCCTACCTTTTATGAAACCAGTTTGGTCAGGGTGAATTAAGAAGGGGGTTATTTTCTCCAGTCTCTTTGAGAGAGCTTTGCAGATTATTTTAAGGTCTACATTTATCAGGGATATTGGACGATAGCTTGAGGGATATACAGGGTTTTTGCCTGGTTTTAGCAGGAGATTAATGTTTGCAGAATTCATATTTGATGGAAGTCTGCCCTTTTCGTTGATTTCCAACAACGTTTTGTAGAAAACTGGTGCTAGAATCGTCCAGAATTCTTTGTAGAATTCTGCAGGAAAGCCATCTGGACCTGGAGCCTTATTATTGGGCATACTTATCAGGGCTTCCTGGAGTTCACCTGGTGTCAGTGGTGAATCCAGTGCCATTGCTTGAGTGTCTAATAATTTTGGAAGAGTCATGTTGTCCAAAAACTGATCAATTTCCTTTTTAGATGGGTTTATTTGTGGTGAATACAACGTTTTATAGAAATCCCTGAAAATGTTGTTTATTTGTTTCGGTTCATATATTGTGTTCCCAGATGAATATTGAATCGTGCCTTTTCAAGTGATCTTAAACATTAAATTAGGAACATGTGATTAAAGAATGAAATTATCTATAAATAGGAAAAAAAAATCCTAAAAAAACAGTAATATTCTGGCAGCTGGGGCGCCAAAATACTACCGTAAAATAACAGAAAATAACTTTCTCATGAAAATACAGTTATTTTCAGTAATGAAAATAGAGTTTGTTGCGCCAATTTTACATGGGATTCTGCCTTTTCCAAGTGCTTTTAGACATTAAATTAGGAACATTTTGACGTGATCAAACAATGAAATCACCTATAAACAAGATCAATGAATGTGGCAATATGAATCATAATATGTAAATGTACAGAAATATACAGTTGACAGTTGGTTTAAATAATAATGGATTGCATGCCCTAGGAAAGACTGACAGAGGCGACGCTGCCATATCAGCCCCTCTGGCCATTACCAGTAGGCGAAGAATCTTGACCATGGACACAACACCAAGGGTGTCCGAGCCGGGGCTCGAACCGACAACCTTATGATCACAAGGCGAACTGCCAACTCTTGAGCCACGATCGCCCTGAATAGCAATGATAATAATACTTATGTGATGTAACACAAGCTTATAGGATTCATATTATATACTTTTCCATAGCATTACATTTGAATTCGACAGTTCAATCTTTCAAATAACGGACAGATATTTGTGAGATCATGAACTCAAAACTGGATTATAGATGGCAGACAGTTGGTGTCGTAAACCACCGCCTCTGTTCAAAGATGGTCGCTCACAGTGGACATAGATGGCTTCTTTCACTCCTCTTTCAAACCATCTGTCCTCTCTGTCCAAAATGTGAACATTGGCATCACATTACAGTGATTTAACATTAATTTACATTTGAAATGTGAAATCACAGTCTATTTATGTAACTTTAATGATATTCTAGAAGAACAGAACAAAACTGTAAAATGCAGTAAAATACTTTTATATTAGGATTTTCATACAGTGCAGCCATACCCGCGACCTTGTGGTTGTTTGTTCACATTCATTGGCCGATGCTTAGCGTCATGTTATTATGTGTCCCAACATCCAATGGTATGTCACATTGTTTTCATGGCCACACCCTCACCCCAGGTGCAGAGGCCTATTTCTGTTCAGAAATGTTGTGAATACTTTGAGATTTATATCAATTGCAATTCCTACCTTTACATTTATTTTTTAAAATATATAATTAGCACAGCGTGGCCGTGCAATGTTGTATATGTTTTTTTTTTTTTTTATTCCTATTAATTATATTTTCACTTGTTACCTCTGAATTTTTGAATCAGACCTAGATGACATGAAATTTTCAGCAAAATTCTAATTCAAATACTCCTTTAATTATTGATTATTCTCATTAATTTTCAACCATTTTATATATTTTTCCATAGTATTACATTTGAACTTAACAGATCATTCTCTCACATAACAGACAAATATTTGTGAAATTATGATACATTTCTGAATGCATTTTTACAATCTAAATATGCATATGTACAAAAAATATATTTAAAAAACAAGTAAATTGTGTTTTACTATATTTAAGATATTTAAGATACCATGACATTACTATTTTTTGGAACAGTGTGCGTTTCTATTGCGTTATCCAGGTGGTGCACTGAATCATGGCCAGCAGTCTACCATAGCATGTTATTTCATCATGTATAGACTGCTACTTGTAGACAAAACTGAATTCATAGACAAACATTTAAGATGTGAATTTATCAACATAATTCAAATATCAGTTGCTCACATACACCGAGTTTAATAAACTCAGCCGTCTGCTCCTTGCTATCTAAAATATAACAGGACACTGGCGTAAATTCTCGACCGTCTCACACTTCTGTTTAATCAGTTTTCTGTTTGACGTTTATTCAGCTGTGTGAAAATCCCGGAGGAACCCACCCGATGGACTAATAAAGTTTTATTTAATCTAATAACTTTGATCTCAGCCAAACCGATTTACTCTGGAACAAATAAAACACCAAAAAAGGGTAAAAAATTACATTTTTAAGTTATCCGAGTGACATAAATATTATGTTTAACCTGAGTAACGAAAGAGCGGGGGTCTGAAAACGATGAAGCCGGGAGTCCGCTGCTCTCGCCGGCTCGAGTGACCATTGAACCCCCCGGCTTGCTATCGAGCAGGTGGGTAACAGACGTCTCCGAAAACATCGGCACACTTTTGCAAATATGCGATGTCTTGATAAACCAAGCAGATATTTGCAATTCACACAGTTACTTTCTCGCCTGAACATATGTTAAAAGTTTATTTTGTGACCCAGAAAGATTAATAAGACTACTTTTAAAACTCAGTAGCGGCCGCCATTGTTGGCAGCAGAAATTTGGCTGGGCTATGAATTCTGGGATATGGTGGGCCACGATGGACACACCCGACCCATCCTTCAAATTTGGGGAAATCAAGGACGCATTTGTCGGCTGCATTTGAAGGAGTCGACGAATTGGGACAGCCTTCGACGCCTGGCTGTGACATAATCGGCCTTCAAATGCGGCCTCCGAAGGATGCAGCCGACGTTTTGGGACACAGCTACTATATGCGCTAGCAAAAAGGTCACTGGGTGGAGACCCAAACTGCAAAGAACTGTACCCTCCATAGTTCACCACCAGATGGTACAAAAGAGCAAAATCTGGACATAAAGCTCAACAAAACATCATATGCAAAAGACCGTTACAATTTACTCTCTCTTTCCCATGACTACATTCGGAGTTGCTGCAGCACCATAGCCCTTTCCTATGTCTAATATAAAAAGGAAAAACAATAAGTGAGGCACAAAAGTAGCAACTATGACCTGTGAATACTAGATTACTACTATATGAATGTTCTGTTGAAGTGTGGCTTGAACTTATGAAATGGACACATGAAATGTTTTCGGTAAGTACATTTTCTTATCCTCTAAGGTCTGTGTCATCACTAGTGACATTAGCACTCACCCACCCTCACAAAACAAAAAAACGATTAAGTATTATAAAACTGGGATGACGAGGTGGTCAAGGAGTCACATGGGAGGGTGTGAGTTTGTTATGTGAGTGTGTTCATGGAATCCCAGCATAATGTCACCATCTACAGGTGGCTTCTTAGAAAGACACTTCTGCAAATGTCACCTGACAATCGTGTTTCCACAGCAGAAATAGTATAGCAGTAAGAGCACAGAGGCCTTATGTGCATTGCTTAAAAATGAAAGGAAGACGCTATAAGGGGAAAGGAAAACAGCATCCAGTGCACCAGCGAAGTGTCTGAGAGTGGGTCCTAATGGTATGGCATGAAAATGGTGCCTAGCCTATAGTGGTCTTGAAAACACTCTATAAATATGCCTACTGGACCATAGTTGACCCACCACCAAACCGGTCATGCTGAACAATGTTACAGGCAGCTTCTCCAGACCTTTTCACATTTGTTATATGTGCTCAGGGTGAACATGCAGGGCCCCTATGGTGGACCATGGTGCAGGGCAGTGATCACAGGGCCTACCAGAGGATGTCCGCCTGTTCTAAATGTTCTAAAAATTGTGCTTATTTCAGAGGAATGACCAAATTTCTTATTCAAATATTATGATCTTATAAATGAAGGAGCCCTATCATCTTTATCTAAAGCTCCATATTATCATCATCAATCTACAAGTCTACCTTTTCATGAGTCTCAGGTCTAAATAAGGTTGTTTTTCTTGTTTGTTTTATACTGCACCTTGATTCAGATCATTTATGCCAATTTACTACTGACTGTCTACACAACTTAAGGTTTTGAAGAGCACATACATGAGACATCTGCCTGTTTGCCATCTCCAACCATACATAGTGGTAGTTGAAAAGAAGCAGAAAACAACAGTTGAGGTGTATATAGCAATCCCACAGGACAGCAACATGAGGAAAAAAAGGAGCATGGGAAAAATGAGAATTACGAGAGGCTGAAGGAACAACAGGAACAGATGTGAAAGGTCCAAAATGGTCCCATTGGTAGTAGGAACATTATGAGTAACTCTTAAACTAGTAGAGTGGCTCTAGCAGGTTGTAGGCACAGCACTGCAGGTCTCTGTCCAGAGTGCAGTCCTAGGAACAACTAAGATAATGTGCAGAAACCTCAAAATCCCAGGAATCTGTTCGAGGACTGAAGCTTGAGGAACACAGACACAGAGAATAATAACAGAGAAGGAACAAAGCATTATGCAGGCAGACGAACAAGACTTTGATCTGTTTATCACCCTATAAGTTGTTGCTGGAACCAAGCTTTTTTTGAAGTTTGTTGTTAATGAACAAGGAAGAAAGCAAAACTCATTCTGCAAATGATGCAAGCTGTCAAGTAAAATCAATATATATGTGATTGTGTGTCACAAATAACAACAAAAATTTTTTTTGTGTGAAATAAGGCCAGCAAAAGATCAATCTAAGTTTATTGTTACCAAAGACTTTATTATGATCTCAGCTGATGTTTCCATTCAGTGTTACTAAACTACATTATGTTAGAAGAACAATCTTAATAGTCTATATGATATAACTTTAGCATTTGCATCATAAATCATTGCTTTTTTGTTGCTGTATCATATTTCATTAACTTTTTGATCAGAAGATCAGAAGTGAGCCTGGTAGGCCAGCAAGTATCCATCGTTGTACATGTAGATCTGCTTGTTGGTGGGATTGTAGCTCAGACTAGCCACTGCTTTAGCTACCTTCTCCAGTCGTATTGCTAGTGAGTTGTCTTCTTTGCCTGTGGCTGTGTCGAAGGCGTAGAACACCTCCTCCCGGTAGTCATTAACGTAACGAGTCGCGTACATCACACCGCACACCATGAAGGCGTTGCTCACTGCCTTCTTGAACAGCCTCGTTTCCCACGTCTGTGTCACGTTGAGAGTCTTGGTCTCACCATCCCAAACTAATCGGCTGATCACAAGGTTTCCATGGTTACCTAGAGTGGCATAGAGAGCCCACAGTCCTGTTTCATCTGCCTCTACATCAACATCACTATTGAGCCGGCAATCGTAGTAACAATAGGGGAACTTGTTGTTGAAACCCACACCGGTGCCTGGAAGAGTCACCCGTTTGACCTCGTTGGTCTCCAGGTCGTACCGGCACACGTCTGCAGAGCGGTAGCAGTTATAATACAGAGCCTTACCGTACAGCACAGCACTGGGACCCTCAATGGCGTTGGGATGGGTGTACGATGGAGCGAATGTAAAGTCTTTGTGGTTTGTTGACGCCATGAAATCTTCATAATTTTGGTAAACACGTAGAGTGTTGCCCCAGATGTGGCTATTTGCCAGAGGCTGAACCCAGTAGCTGTATTTCTGGTCCTCGTTCTCCATCTGGGCTTGTTTGCCCCATGAACCAGAGATGTAGCTCTTACCATAAGGACTGAGCTTGGTTGTTACAGGGTCACTGATGTTGGTGATCAGGCCCTTAAGGCAGTATCTGTCCTGGCCTGGAAACAGAGAAATCAGAAGGAATGCCTAGTGATGACATCAGAAATTTAAAAAAAAGAAACATCCTCTATATAGACTGAATTATTTACTGGATGTCAATACAATTTTAGTATGTGTAAAACAGACAAAGAGGTGAATCACTCTATTAGGATTTTTTATTTCCACACAGTGTCAGATTGTTATCAAAAGGCTGGGTACATGCTTTGGAAACTTTTTTCTTCTCCCTCTACACAAGCATTGCAATATATTTGCAGTAAAAACACTGGAAAAACTGTCAGACTTTTAATATCATGTCAAACACACACATGAAGAATTATTTTTTCTTAACTGATTGAATGAAAGTCTAATAACACTAATGGTTTTTAAGTTTTCTAGGCTGCAGCAGTTTCAGTGCCACACACACTGAGAGATTACAGTAAAACAGACTCTTTGAGTAAAGCAGTTTAAAACATGAGGATTTATTCCTCAGTTTATGTCTGATTTGTTGTCTGCTCTTGCTCCTTTCTGTTTCTGAGATAACACTAGCTAATACTAACCAGTTAAACTAACAGCCAAATATCTAAAACATGGCCATAGCTTCTGAGTCGGCGTGGTAAATCCAGTGTGCAAGTTTTAAACCTGCATTCTCTTTAATGACCAGCAGGGGGTGTCTCCTGGTTGCAAAATGACTTGTAGGAACTCTGTGGTTGACAAGCTGGTGATGAGTGTGTGGTTTCATTCAACGTTTAAAAACAATATACAAAACAGAGTTAAGTTTGTATTCAATATGATTCAAAATTGGTGACTGAGCCCATAAACAGTAAAGTGTTAACAGAGGTTAAATAAGTTAAATAAAGTAGAACACTTTTTGGAGCCACAGCCTTCACGATCTGGTGGCCTTCAGATAGAATCCAGGTTTTTCTGATATTTATATATACTGCTGTATTTGAGCAGTCACAGTGCTTTCTTACTACAAACCTCATTCAACCATTCACACACATTCACACAAGTAATTTTTTTCTGTCCTTTATTAGAGACAATAGCTAACCACAGTATGCTTACAGTTGGCGTACGCACATACATACCTCTGAAGTCTTTGGGGATTGATTTGCAGGACTCCACATTATTCTTTAGGTAGCGCAGTTTCTCCTTTACAGCCTTCATGTTAACTAAGTCAGCTGTTTCTAACCTGTCCACATGTGTCCGCAGTTTAACCACCTGCCACACGGTCAGAAGGTTAATTCATGGGAACACCCATTACATTTCATTTTTAAACAGACTTACTTACTAGCTTGTGACTGATATATTGTAGCATATTTCTTGTATTACACATTTGTTGTTGTTTTTTTTTAATGCGTTGTGTTTCCACTTGCAGTTTCACAATACCTCTTTGGAGAGCTTCTTTGTCTGTGCATTGTTCAGCTGGCTGTGGACAACACCAACATCTGTCTCTAGCTGGCTGAGCTGCTGGCCCAGAAGGCGCAGAGACAGAGCAGAGTACAGGCCCTGGTTGTGCAGGTACTTGTAAGGCCCCAGCCTGGCTGTCAAGGAGGTAACCTGAGCCTGGATCTGAGGGAGACGCTGGCTGGATATCTTCAGCTGCAAGGAACAAAGAAGCATAAAAAAACTTCTGTGCCACATCTTGATAACTGAATGACCAGAAAGACCGTGTGAGAGGCTTAACTCAAGCAATTTTGTGCGATCTTATAACTAGTGAAATAAAAATACAATTTGTTTTCACAACCTGCCTGGAAGCTTTGGTTCACTTGTTTATTCAGATTACAGATGTGTACCTTGAAAAGTGTTTAAGAAGTGCTGTTTGTGTTTTATCTGTTCTGAACATGTGAAAAATATCTTCCTGAATAAATTATATTTAATTAGTACGGAGCCCCGCAGGGGACATGGGAGAAAAAAAAATTAAGACAGACTTTTCCGAGATCTCGCAAAAACTTTTGCGAGATCTCGCAAAAGTTTTAGCCGCATTCTTCGGAGGCCCCCACCTCGAAGCCGACCGGGAGGTCAAGGCACGATGTGCCGGGAAAGCGGTGTTCCTCCCGGCTGTAGTAGGTCTCGACCTCCTGTTAGCTTCGAGCTAGTGGGTGTCAGATCTCCGAAAACGTCGGAGCACTTTTGCAAATATTTGATGTCGAGCAGGTATCTGACGTTTACACAACTACATTCACGCCTCAAAATATCTTAAAAGTGTATTTTGTGACCCAGAAAGAGTAATATTACAACTAAGTAGCTGCCACCATTGTTGGAATTCAACTTTTGCGAGATCTCGCAAAAGTTTTGCGAGATCTCGCAAAAGTCCGGTCTAATTTTTTTTTCTCCCATGTCCCATGCGGGGCTCCGTAAATTAGCTAAATTAGCTAGGGTAAAAAAAAAATTGCATATTGAACAACAGAAAATAAACTGTGAAGCACAACAATGATAAAAACCATTTTCACAGTAATAGTTACTTCATGCAGCAAATTTCAGGGTTAAAACTGAGGCCAATGCTTAAGTGCCTAACTGCAGTTCCTCTAATGACCACTTGAGGCTGACCATTAGAAAAAGACTGAACTAGCACGACTTGTTTGAAAGGGATGCCAGGAGAAAGCCTCTTCTCTCTAAAAATAACATGGCAGCGTGGCTTAGATTTACAAAGTTAAATCCAAATAATCTACAAGATTTCTGGAACATTTTCCATTTGACAGTCCAGAGCACCACAGTTAGAGAAAAACAAACACAGCATTGCGGTGTCAACCATGAACTCCTCTGTATAGCAGAGTAGTCTGGAGTCAGATGTGAGGACATTTGTCCAGCAGCTAAAGCTTGGCCCAAACTGGGGCATACAATGATCCCAAGCACAGCAGCAAACTGTGCCTGGTTTGCTGCTTCGAGTTGCTGAAAGAGAAAAGAATCAATGTCTTGTAATCCACCAAAGTCCTGTCTTCAGCCTGATTGAAACGTTGTGGTGGGACCTCAAGAGATCTGTGCAGAAATAAATGTCTGAACTGAAGTAACGTTGTAAACAGAGTGGGACAAAATACCTCCGCAATGAGGCTGATAAAGTCATGGCATGTGCTTAGTTTTTGCGTTTTGACTTTGTTTTTGTTAAATAAATAATAAAATGATGTAATGTGACATGTTGCAGTTCTTTTGATTTCTGTCTTAAAATAATTGGTTGAGGACCAGATATTTATTTCTTTTTTATTATGACAGAGGTTGTACTTTTTTTTTTCGAGACATGAGTCTCAGCAGTACACTCATACATGTTCTTGCTAATACAGCTTACTAGCATAAGCTATTAACATTCACAACTGTCATCCAAACAGAGTCACTTGTGGTTCCAAAAAGTTAACATACCTGTGGCCAAAACGCTAACACTCAGGTTTCTTCCAAAGCCTGTAGAAGGTATCACGCTACTCACTTCCAACTTTTATGTACATTATTCCCTTAACTCCCTGCAATTCCTTGTCAATCAATCCTCCATGCACCACAGATACCGCAAAATGACACCTCTACACACACATACATGTATATATATACTTAGACATTCTATGCTATCCAGAAATACTCCCCTGCTCCTTCACACTCTCTTTCCACACTTTGATGCATTTACCTCCTCCTCTGTCCTGCCTTCCAGTGTCATATTTTTATTACACTTTATTATTTTAATAAATAATAGAGGAAAGAATAAAGACAAAATATATATTATAAAGAATGCATCATTGATGTATATGGAAACTCTTGACATTGAACAGAATGGGGTCATTTTATTTATATTTTTGTTAGTCAGGGTGGAATAGATTGACATTTCCAGTCTGACATTCATGAAATGTACCGACAACAAAAATCTGAAATGCAAGTAGTAATGATGACACTAAAATAAACGAATTCCTACCTGTTCCGCCAGGCTGTTCAGAGATCCTTCACAGGTATGAACCTGCTGTAACACAGTCTCATACTTCACAACAGGGAAAGACCACACGGTGGAGTTTACCTCACACACACACGAGTCGTCCTTCTTCAGGCCGTGCACCCGCTGAGCCTGGCCGTCACTCTGCAGTCACACACAGTAACACTGATGTAATATACAATAGATATTCATAAAGTAGTACACGTTCCAACTTTATGTTCTGTTTTCAAGTGTAGGATGTCAGGTACAACTCACTGTGACTGTGAACAGCAGCAGAATCAGCAGCACCATGTTTACAGTTGGAGGAATGAAGCCAGGACTGATACCAGCAACTTTCTGCTTCTCTTTTCGCTAAAACGCCAGATCTGAATGGACACACCTACCAAGTTTGGTTTTCGTCACTACTTCAGAGCCTTCAAAACATCTGCACAGATGTGAAACTCTAAAGAGGCCAAACTCTAGAATTTCACAACAGCTATGGTCAACTCAGGAGTTTTCCACTTCCTCACTTCTTTTATGCAATATCTTTTTTTTTGTTTTGCAATATCCTCTGCTTATACCTCTGTTTACAAACTCATTCATGAAACTTCTCACGCAGTTCTCAATAATGCCAGAAAAAACTCGACACCTGGGCAAACAAACCCAAACATGTTTTATACTTTAGATTAGGTTGTTATTTGAACCTTCTGAGGTCTACTTGATGATTGGTGGTGACCCCTAACCCTAAGCATATGTTTTCCAGCAGCGACAGAGTGAAAATGCAAATATTTTTTGTTGCATGTAGGAAAAATAAAATAAAAATTGTCAAGATTTGGGAGAACAATTTTGATAAAGAACAAAATTCATGTCTTCTGACTACATAGAGTTCGGTCATCAGTAATGATGACGTCAGGAGTGACAGCGTGGCAGGTGAGCTTGTCAAAGCTAAGAGGTAGAATTTCTTGTTTTCTTAGTGTATCGTGTTAAATTAGTGTTGATATGTAGCAAACTGTGATCTATATTATAGCAAGAGCTCTTCGACCAAACTAAAAGAAAATCCATCATTACTTTAAGACATGAACATCATAAATTCATCTCATCTCATCTGGGACCCAACTGTCGACTCTATCCAGGATTAAATTTCCAGTTAAAGATGTGCAAAATACTCCAAATACTGTAAGCATGGGAAACTAACTGTAACACTAAGTGTAAGGGTACCACAGTTAGAGAAGTTAAGCATCTATTTGTATTTAACAATGAACACTTTTGAGTGAAACTGGATGGCTGGACAAAGCAGTTAAGGTCAGTTCAAAGCAAAGACCAGAGCAGAGCTGATGGTGATGGTCCTGGAGCAAATGGTACATTCTCTAACGTCCAGGATGACGTGAAGATGGAAACCAGGTAGCAACAATTACCACCTGAAAGCCAGAATAACAGAAGAGCAGTAGATTTTAAAGAATGGGGAACAGACACTGATTGGAGTGGGGAAGTTGTGGTAATGGACAAAGTAGTAGGAAAAGTCCATACATCCATGAATGCAGATGTGAGAGCAAAGATTTCCAGATGTCTCTCATCGTTGGTCTGCACGTTTCAGGTTTTTATGTTTCATTTCTAGGTTTCTAGTTCGAGGCTTTTTGTAGCTGCTTTCAGTTTAGGTTTTTGTGTTAGTCTAGTCGCTGCCAGCTGCCGTTTGTATTTCGCTTGGCCACTGTAAATAAAGCTCACTCTCAGTAAAGTCGGTGCCTGCACTTGGGTCCTTCTCGCATCTCTCCACACGTCTAACACGGCGGCCGTGACAAGTTTCCTTTGCAAGAGTTTATCAGTCTGAGAAATTATAATTTAAAGCACCCATATCATGTCACTGGAGCCCCTATGACTGTTTCTCTATGTGCAATCAGCAGTCATAGCTGTCTGAAGAAGACTGTGAATGTGGCCTTCATGGTGAAAAATCCATGGCTCTGCAATGTTGTGTTAGCAACAGGGGTTTGTCACGCAACGTCAAAGGTAAATGGACTGGTTCTTATATAGCGCTTTTGTACTCATCTGAGCACTCAAAGCGCTTTACACAACTTGTGCATTCACCCATTCACACCAGCACATTTTTCTAAGTGCTTTATAGCTAATACTCCGATGGATGCATCTTAGTATCTTGCCCAAGGATATTTGGCATGCAGACTAGAGGAAGCCAGGAATCGAACCACCAACCTTCCAATCAGTAGATGACCTGCTCTACCACCCGAGCTACAGCCACCACAGGTATGTTGTTGTTTTCCTGTGTAATAATATTCAGCATTGCTATCAATACATTTTTCAAAAAATGCCTCTCTGTTCAAAATGGGTTCAAAACATATACAATTGTGGGATACTGTTTGTCTGTGATTTGGACAGGGGGAACAAATCGTGGCAGGATCAGCCTGATATTATTTGTATCCCCCTGTAACTTTACTGTATAAAGAGCTAACATCTCCAACATGTCAGGAGTAGTTAGTCATTATGAGAAGTGTTTGTGAACTAAAAATCAAGAATGTGGAATCCTGTTTGTCCGTGATTGGAACAGCCAAGCGCTGCTCCAGACGAAGGGAAAACCAATTCTGCAGGGAGACCTACCTCGGCACTTGTGCAGGTGAAACCAAAGGGAAGATTTGCTTCACCATATTTTCTAGTCTTTGGCTTAGAATGAAGTTGGTTTGGAAACATATTCAGCGATGCTTCATCTCCTGCTTTGTGTTTGTGGAGGCGCCCCGTGCTGCCAGTGTCCAAGCGTTGTTTTTTGGGTTTTTTCCCTTTACATACCGCACCCTCCCTGCAATGGCTCCGCGCCCCACACTTTGGTGAAACCATGAAGATATTTAAAGTATGCAGTGCTGTTAACATCGGTCCAGTCAACAGTGACCTGTTTAGGGTTAGGTTCACATTTACCTCTTTATAGGGAATTGTTAACCATCTCGCACCACTGAAAGGGAAATCTTTTAACAGGACTGCAACCTATTTTAACCACATGCTTGTTTGGCATGTGGCTAAAATGCAACCTAACCCTAACCAGTGTTGGGTAAGTTACTTTAAATTAGTAATATAGTTACATTACTAGTTACTTCTATCAAAAGTAACTCAGTTACTTCAAGTTACTCGTTACTTTCAAAGTAACTAGTTACTAGGGAAAGTAACTTTGGTTTTAATCAGAATTCTCTTGTTAATGTGTTGCTTCCATAACTTTGCCAGTCTTCTAGCTTGCTTACTTGCTACAAGTGCACTGTGCCACCTACCAATAGAAAGGAAAAGATAATGTGCATATTTCCACGAGAGAAATCCCACGCCTGGACCGTCATTGACTGCTGCCATGATTCTAGCCTACGTCACAGCGCCATGTGCGCTTTTTACATCCAACACAAAAACTGCAGTCGTGGTGCTTTGATTGTACTCAGAACTCAGAAATTCTGCCTTCTGAATAGGAAGATTTAGGTAACAGCAGACTGCAGATGAGCTGCATACAGGGCTGGACTGGGACAAAAAATCAGCCCGGGCGTTTTGACTAGAGACCGGCCCACCATTATAGGAAAAATCATAAAGCCTTTGAATGAAAACAAACGCTGTTGTGACAGTGATGTACACTGTTTTGATGGTATATATGTATCAATCTATCAATCATTTGTTGTAAGATTCAGATAATTATTTTTTAAAAGCTAGACATTTTAAATGAGAATAAGAAAGAAAAGTATTTCTTTGTGCCCCCCTCTCCCTGTTAATGCCCTACTTGGCCCCCTGGCAACACTTTGCTAGACCCGCCCCTGCACAGTTACCAGCTGTCAGCTACATAAAAAAGGATCCTGGTGTTATTTGTCTCTCAGAAACAGTTCATAACTTCCCTTCAACTCATTCACGTCACCTAAAAGGTAAACCTGTTTCTCCATCACCTGTTCAGCTCTGATGATTCAGTAAGGACATCTCCTGGTTTCATCTTCATGTTTCCCTCTCACCACATATCCAAACTGACATCATGACCAGCAGCTTTACAGCTGTGGCTCCAGCAAACATCAGCTGATACTAGAAATTAATATTAAATGAATTCTAACAACAGCTGATCAAGCTTAAACGTGCTGCTGATGTTTAGCGCGACATCCACTGATTTCCTCTTTCTGGCGCAAAGTGGGCGATAAACAAACAAGAGAGACGATCAGCTGATCATTGATCAGTTTCATGATTGAAGTAGAGACAGGAGAGGGAGGGGAGATAATGAGAGAAGAAGAGGCAGCTGTGCAGCAAAGACACAGAATAACTCCAGCTTTGTGTCTTTTTCATTGTAGCTGAAGTCCGGGACAAACTGTTCCTTTTCAGCTCAATATGAAACGTATAATATTTTCCCTGAATACGAGACGATTCCGTTTTTTACAGGACGGTTGGCAACTCTAATAATTAATCTTATGAACAAAATAAAGTTCAACATCAGTAACATCATAGCACCCACCCAGCTGTATAGAAACTCCGTCATGCTAGCTAGCACGCAGTACGAAAAAGTCAGCATAACAAAAATAAACTCCACCTAAACTTGGTTTATATCTGACCCAGATAGACTGCAGGTCATAACTTCTTACCTGAAGTTCAGCTCACCTGACACTCGGACCGGCGGCCGCCTCGGGTCTCGGCTCCTCCTCCACCTGCTGGCCTCCACCACTTGCTAATGTTACTGAATCTGTGGAAGCTCCGCGATAGCCACCGCAAGAAGTAATGAATAACGACCCTATCTAAATCATAATAACTAGTTACCGCGCTCGTTACCACAATAATAACGTAGTTACTGTAACGCGTTACTTAATAACGCGTTAGTCCCAACACTGACCCTAACCCTAAGTGGTTTGCTTGTGACCAAGTGGTTGTTAGTATGTAAC